>NC_041729.1:110015545-110228045 GCF_004115215.2 Ornithorhynchus anatinus | reverse complement strand
TTTCTTGACTACCTGCCTATTACAATTTTCCAGCCCAGAGTATTTCCATATTCCTGCCTCAGTACACATTCCCATAGGAGGTATTGGAGAAATCAAAGGAGAGTGGGTGCCTGCTCTGGTTTGTGGTCCCTTTAAATAATAATCATAATTATGGAATTTGTTAAGCGCTTACTATGTTCCAGCGACTGTTCTAAGTGGGGCAGATACAAGAAAAATCCGTTGGACACAGTCCTTTCCCACATGGAGCTCACAGTCTTAATCCCCATTTTACAAATGAGGGAACTGAGGCACAGAGAAGTTAAGTGACTAGCCCAATGTCACATACTATAGCAGACAAGTGGCAGAGCAAGGGTTAGAATACATGACCTTCTGATTCCCAGGCCCGTGCTGTAGCCACTAGACAATGTTCAATTTCACTCAGGAACCAGGACACCATGTTTCTAGGCGCAAGGTAGATATATACAAATTTTCTTCCAGGACCAATTAAGAAATCTTGTTTCTTGGCAGTAGAAAAATCTGGTTAAACTGTGCAGTTATTGAAATTTTTAAGCTCCTGTTTGCAAGGGTAATATCTACCAACTCCATTACACTGTAGTTTCCCTAAAGCTTTAGTATATGGTTCTGCCCTGCAAGTGCTCAATAAATAAATAGTACTGATCGATTGTTTTACGAAGGTTTCTTTCCAGCAAGTGGTGAAGGTTCCTGGAATCAGTTATATAAGCCCTCTGTTTTAAAATTCCTTTCCTTTTCAGAGTAGTTCTACCAACTGAGGGGAAAGACTAAATCATTTTCATGTTTAGAACTGTCCTGAACCCATAATTCATGAGATGCAAGAAACTTAGGGAAAAGAGTTGTGGAGCTTTTTCCTGCATAGACAGGGAAAAGTTGGGCAAAGACAAAAATTCAAGACTAAACCTTACAGCTCTGGATTTTCCAGGGTACATATATCTTTATGATAATTGACTAATAAGGAATAGAAATAGAAAGTCCAGCTTCTGATTAGACTCACTTCCAAACCTGGTTAATTTCTGAGTCATACAGATTCAGGTCTGTAAGACGTATGCCTGGGTTTCCTCCAAAACTGTTAGCTGGTGGTATTGAAACTGAATCTGTATCCCTTGGGCCCTCTGATTAGAGAGGACTCTGTTATGGGTTCCTTGGGCTCAATCCTAACAGGATCATGCCCTGCCTGAAACTAAAGTGCCAAGACCTGAACAGAAGCAAAACAGAGGAATACTCTTCATAAAGTTTGCTCACAGTCGCACGTATTAATCCCATCATGATTTCCAGTTTCTCAGATAAATGGGTTAACTGCAAAATTGGGGTCAAGGGGAATGAGCAGCTGAGGATATCTGTCTCATCTCCTGGGATTATGTCATAATTACCAGTAGTATCAAACAAGTAAACAAAAAACGGGTAAATTAATTTCAGTTATGCTTACTAGCTCACACTATGCACTTGTCTATGCCCTGGATTTGCCTATACACTTGGAGTTGTAGCTGCTAAACATTTGACATTCACCCCACCCCCACCTAAAGATTTGATATCTGCCCCATCCTTACTCTCAAAGAGTTTACATACATAGCTTCACACTTTGCCATTTCTCTTCTATGTAATTTATTTAATTTCTGTCTCCCCCTCTAGATTGCAAGCTCCTTATAGACAAGTATTTTATCTACCAACTCTTTTGTATGGTACTCAAGAGTTTAGTTCCGTGCCTGGCACATAGTATGTGTTCGATGAATACCGCTCATAGATCAATTGGTTAACTACGGAGGTTATTTTTCAGGAAAACAACTTGAATATTTGTGTTCAATTCTTCCTCAGGAATATCTGACTTTTGGAGCCACAGCGTAACCTACTGAAAAGAGTATGGGCCTGGAGTCAGAGGGCCTGATTGAAATCTCAACTCCACTCTGGGACAGTTAATTTAATTTCTCTGAGCCTCAGTTTCCTCATCTGTAAAATGGTGATTCATTACCTGTTCCCCCTCCTACTAAAACTATGAACCCCATGTGGGGCAGGGACTATGTTCAACCTATTTTTTTAATGGTATTAGTTATTTGTTAAGTATTATTATTATACTATTAATATTACTAAGTACTTAACTAAAATATTTAGTATTAGGGATTAGTTAAGTACTTACTATGTTCAAGGCACTGAACTAAGCTCTGGGGTACATATAAGATACAAGGTGGACATGTTTCCTGTCCCTCATAGGGCTCACATTCTAACTATAAGGCAGAAGAGTTATTAAATCTTCATTTTACAGGTGAGTAAACTGAGTCACAGAAAAGTTAAGCAACTTGCCCAAGACCACAGAGAAGGTAAGTGGCAGAGCCAGGATTGAAATCCAGGTCCTCTGACTCTCAGGTTCTTCCCACTAGGCCAACCTTTGTCTATGCTATCTTGGAAATACTCCAGCGTTTAGTACAGTACTACTCAGCACTTAACAAATACCATAGTTAAGGGAGCTAAATGAGGGAAAGACTCTTTTGCATTAATCCACTACTATGGGAGTAGTGTTTTCCTCAGACTACAATATGCCAGGAGAAGCTGGCAGAGGAATTACCAGTATGTTTCACAAGAGATATAGTTACAGACACCTGGAGGTAAGCAGACATACTTAGCCCTCCTACAGACTATGCAGTTTAAGTGCTTTGGCAGTTGCAAGAATAATCGTTCTTCCCAATTATAGGACTATATATGATTATTTAAAATAAATTATATGCAATTACACTAACTGTAGGCTCACATATCATATATTTTTATTTATAACTGCACAAGCAAATTCAATGTCATGATCATTTGTAAATACTTCTTGTCTATCTCCCACAATAGATACCCAACTCCATAAGGTCAGGAACTGGGTGGCTTGCTTCTATTGTTTTTTCTCAAGTATAGTATAGTGTTCTACATTCAGTGGGTCCTCAAAAAATAACATGAATTCATTGATAAAACAAAGAATTGATCAAAATTCATCTTGTAAAATACTTCCTCCAATTTTAAGAATTTCATCAGTTATATGAAATAATGCAAGTGTTAGTGATATCCAACAGCCACCACACTATTTTAACTTACTTTAAAATATCTATTCAAACTAGTAAAAATTCAAGGCTTCCGATGGGTGCGTAGCAGGCTTAAAGTATGAATTTATGGCTGTTTACAATGTAATGCTGAAGGAATGTATTTTTTGAGTCCCAAAATGATAACTATGCAGTCTGCCTCCATCTTGGGTAATAGAAGTTCATGATATTTGATTTTCGTCTTTTGTGAGAAGCAATGTTATTCTGCTTTAATAGCTTCCATCTGCTCCTCTGATTCTTACTACTCCTTTGACTGTTTCCAAATTCCACAATGTACCCTCCAGGGAAATTTTCCTAAGCATTGATCCTATTCATCTACCGATTTTGGGGTGTGTTAGTGAATAGCCCATATGATTTTGTTTACTGATCATGATTGGGGGTTAAGTGGCATCACCTAGAGCATTTCCATTGTGTTGGGCTCTTCGGTGAAATCACTGAAATGCTAATCCTGGTTGACATTAGGCACATCCACCTGGGTTTGAACCTTAATTTGAACTGTGCAGTATTAGGTGTTTCTGCTATTGGTAACCAAGCTATTTTTGGTAAGAAAGGGAGCTTCTGAGTCAATGCTCAAAATACTACATTATCAATTTAGCACCCTTAATTTTGGTCAATAGCTATGAAACAATTTTTAAAAATTGGCCTTTGTCATAAATTCCATAGGCATATGTGGCTTGTTTGAAATTCATGAACATATGCGTGGATCTTAAAATCTGATTATATTTTAGTGCAACATTACTTAAACCTTGACATAGTTCTCTGAAGCAATGTGGGGAGCTTTGCAATTCCATTGAAAACACATGTGATACCATCTTACCCTTCAAATATTAAAATTATGGATTGCCTCTGTCTAAATAGCATAAACTGATGTGAAGATTTGGCAAATATCTGGATAATTTGCTCCATTTATGAAACAAGTCTGGATAATTTGGGACAAAATCCTTTTATGGGATGAGTTAGTAGGCAGCCAATGAGTGCAGGTCATGAAATGGTGGCCATGAATGAACGGGGAAACTAAATAGCTATAATAATAATAATAATAATAATGGTATTTGTTAAGCACTTACTATGTGTCAAGCACTGTTCTAGGCCATTTTTTTTCCTGGGAAACAGTATGGCTGGGTCTTTTTATAGAGCTTAGTCCTGCACAACTATCTCCTATCAGGAAACAAGCAGGAGCAACTGAACAGAGAACCCAGTCTGTTTTTCTCCATTTCCTGCAGCTAGGTATAGGCAGCACCTTTTTCTTGAAGCAAAGGGAGATGCTTTAGAGCATAGAAATGGTGAAATTGCCCTTCTTTATTGCTCTCTAGGGGCTGGATTTACTTATTTCAGAGAACACTGTCTTTAATAGCTTTGATGGCTATTTTCCATCAATCAAATGTATAGCCTTGACTATGAATGACATTAAGGGGGTGATCCTTAAGCCTTTGAGAAACGGTTCTTTTGAAGTAGATCACATTTTCATAACATCATCTAGCATATGCACTTTCAAGGATGGTGGCTTCTGTCTAATAGTACCTCCAAACCCACTCCCTTGGAGAACTCATTCACTCCCATAATTTCAACTACCACCTCTAAGGGGATGATTCCCACCTCTGTATCTTCATACCTGATCTCTCTCCCTCTCTGCAGTCTCGTATTTCCTGCTGCCTTCAGGACAGCTCTACTCTGATGTCCTGTTGTCACCTCAGATTTAACATTCCCAACACAAAACTCCTTATCTTCAGAACAAAGTTTGACTTTACCTTCACTGCAAACAGCACCACCATCTTTCCTGTCTCACAAGTCTGTAACTTCTTCTCTCATTTAACCCAAGTATTCAACCTATCATTAAATCCTGTCAGTTCAACCTTCACAACATTGCTAAAATTTGTCCTTTCCTCTACAAATTGCTATAATTTAATCCGATCTTCCTATTCCACCTTGATTATTGTATCACCTTCCTTGCTGACCTCCCCACCTCCCCCAACTTGAGTCCACATTTCACTCTTCTGCCTGGAATATTTTTCTAAAAAATATTTTTCTCAGGAACCTCCAGTGATTGGCCATTCACTTTGGCATCAAACAGAAACTCCTTACCATTGGCTTTAGAACATAAAATCAGCTTGTTCCCACCTACCTCACCTCACTACTACAACCCAGGCCACACACTTCACTCCTCTAATCCAACCTACTCACTGACTTTGATCTTATCTATCTCACTGCCAACCTCTCACCCATGTCTTGCCTTTGGCCTGGAATGCCCTCCCTCTTCAAATCTGACCTACAATTACTCTCTGTACCTTCAAAGTCTCATTGGAGACACATCTCCTCCAAGAAGCTTTTTCCCTGACTAAGCCCTCATTCTCTTTTTTCCCGCTCCCTTCTGCATCACCCTTATTTTCTAACTTATTTCATCTTCCGGCCTCCAGACACAGCACTTGTGTATATTCCTGTAAAATATTTATTTATTCATTTGTATTAATGTCTGTCTCCCCCTCTAGACTGTAAGTTCATTGTGGGCAGGGAGTGTGTCTATTATACTGTATATTGTACTCTCAAGCACTTAAGACAGTGTTCTGCACAGAGTAAACTCTCAGTAAATACAACTGATTGATTGATTGATGTTGTAATATCGAGGTCTTCTTTTAGACTCACTTTTACCAGTTTATTCAGTTATTCCTTGTCACGAAATGGTTGTCACACTGATCCTGATCAGTGGATACATTTGATAAAGGTAGAGGTGCATGCAATAGAAACAGAAATCAACCAATTAATGTGAGGTGTAGAATTCTTCAGACTTCTATTGGAGGTCAGAGGGAACTGAAGGAGAAGTGAAAATCATATCCTGGCAGCACCTTATTCCTGTAAACTGCGTTTGATAGAGGAGACAAAATGAGAGCAAATCAACAGTTCAGGAAGGACTTCTAAAATTGAAGGGGGAATTTTTCCTTTGTCTTAACCCTTGAATAACTCATTCTCTGTCTGGTCTCTAAAAGGATTCATTCTAGTTTCCTCCGAAGAGCGCATGTGTATGAGCAATGGGGACCTATCCTGAGGCCCAGGGAATCTTGTATGTTTCTAATACTTTATCTGTTTTATAAAATTTACTTTGCATTTCTAAAGGTTAGAGTATTTATTTTAGGCTTGGTAGAATTACTAAAACTTGAATCTGAGTGGTCTTTGTTCTCTTTCTTCTTTGCATGAAAATTTGTCTTCTGAGTCTATGTTTACTGTAGAGGATAACAATGATGAGTGGAACAATGACTTTCCCCTAGGTGCCCCTCATTAACCTGATCACCTTTAGTTGATTGTGATTGCAATAATATGGGGTGGGACCCTCTATCCAACACACTTTAAAGAGTCTATAAAAGTCCAGATAACAGGTTAGAAATAGAAAGTTCTCTTACTCGCTCTGACCCAGGGTTTAAATCATACTAATTTAACTTATCACCCTGCATCTCTTCTTACCTTCAGGACCTAATCACTTGGGTGGCCTACCAGCACTTAAAACTGAGTAACTAAAACATCCTTACCCTTAAATTAACCCATTTCCCTCTGTATAAAGCTTTTAACTCCTCATAATTAACTTTTAAGTTCAACTAGAAAAGTAGCATGGCCAAGTGGATGGAGCATGGGCCTGGGAATCAGAAGGACCTGAGTTCTAATCCTCCACTTTTTTACTGTGTGACCTTGGACAAGGCACTTCACTTCTCTGGGCCTCATTTACTTCATTTGTAAAATGGGGATTGAGACTTTGAGCTCCATGTGGGAAGGGGACTATGTCCAACCTGACAACCTTTTATCTATCGCAGAGCTTAGTACATAGTAAGTGCTTAACAAATACTATTATACAAACACCTCCAAATCTCCACACTTGACATCTGTCTTCACCAGCCATACCACTTATGCACATATCATAAATTGATTGATTTATATTAATGCCTATCTCCCCCTCTAGACTGAAAGCTCATTGTGAGCAGGGAATGTGTCTATCAATTCTTTTATACTATACTCTTCCAAAAGCTTAGATCAGTGCTCTTGACATAGTAAGCACTCAATAAATACCATTGATTGATTAGACTTTATGGAGTAAATACTCAAAAAATGCCACTGATTGATTGCTACACCCAGCTTGCTCTCTTCATTGCCCACAAAGCAAATATTCTGATTGTCTTGCTCTCAAGTGTCAATAAATCAACAGTATTTATTGACCACCTAATGGATGCAGAACTAAGCACTGGATGAACTAGATACTGTCTCTTCAGTATAGTAGCCTTAGATGACATGATCCCTGCCTTGAAGCCTGCTGTGGGCAGGAAATGTGTCTGTACTGCTTTGTTTTTTACTCTTCCAAGGGCTTAGTTCAGTGCTCTGCACCCAGTAAGCACTCAACCAATAGATTGATTCATTGATTGGTTCAAGGAGTTTACCTTCTAGCAGGCCCAATAGAAAAAAAAATACAGATAGAAGAAGAGAAAAGAAAAACTGATCTACTGATGAGTAAGTGCTGAAATAGCCCAGTTTCATACAATTAGTAGATCTGGGCTCTAAAAATTACTATATAAATTTAATTACTCTGAAAAATTCTACACGATTTTGAGGCTACTTCCTGAAAGCATGCCTGGCCATACCATAGCTGACAGAGGCTTTAAGTGTCCTTTATCGATATGGATTAAAATAGAAATGCATATGGGCCCAGACCTGTTCAACTGCTCTGGTCCCTCTTTATTAGTATTGCTGAAACTGAGCTTAGTATACTTTGATAAGTGAGCGCAAAAACTATCAATATTTTGGAATTTCCACAAACAGGTATTTATATAGAGAGAGATAAATTGATAGGTTAAATTGATTTTTGTGGTATTGATCTATCCCTAGGGAGAAGAAAACAACCTGGGAAGACCTCCTTGAGGAGATGTATATGCATATATGAATAATTTATGTATATTAATGTCTAAGCTAATTGTGGGCAGGGACTGTGTCTGATTTTTGTTGCTTCATACTCACCAAGACAAGAACAGTGCTCTGTTCAAAGTAAGTACTCATAAATACAAATGAATGAGTGAATATCTCCCCTTCTAGTTTCTGAGCTTGCTGTGGGCAGGGAAAGTGTCTGTTTATTGTTATATTGCATATTGTTATATTGGGAGACCAAGCGCTTAGTACAAAGCTTTGCACAGAGTAAGTGCTCAATAAATACGATTGAACGAAATAATGAGACCAACCTTTCCATATCACAAGACCATAACCTTCCTGTCATCATAGACTCCACTCTTTCATTCACATATATGTCAAATGAGTCACCAAATCTGCCCTTTCCTCTCCATCCAAACTGCTACCATGTTAGTAAAATGTCATCCTATTCCTACTGGATAACTGCATCAGCCTCCTTTCCAACCTCCCAACCTTTTTTGCCTCTCCCCACTTCAGTCCATACTTCACTCTGCTACCCAGATTATCTTTCTACAGAAACAGTCAGGGCATGTAACCCCCATCCTCAAATATCTCCAGTGGTTGCCTATCTACCTCCGTAACAAACAAAAAGTCCTCACTATTGAATTTAAAGCTCTCCATTACCTTGCCCCATCTTACCTCATCTCCCTACTCTCTCCTTCTACATCCCAGCCTGTACACTCCATTCCTCTGGTGCTAACCTTCTCACTGTGCCTCAATCTCCCCTGTCTCATCTCCGATCTCTGGCCCACATCCTATCTCTGGCCTGGAATGCCATCCCTCCTCAAATCCGTCAATCAATATTCCCCCCTTCAAAGCCCTACTAAAGGCTCACCTCCTCCAAGAGGGATTCCCAGGCTATGCCCCCCTTTTCCTCAGCTCCCCCTTCTGTATCACCTCAACTCACTTCCTTTGCTGTCCCCCTCTCCCCGCCCCACAGCACTTAAGTACATATGTATATATCTATAATTCTATTTATTTGTATTGATGGCTGTTATTTGTTTTGATGTCTGTTTCCCCCACTCTAGACTGTAAGCCTGTTGTGGGCAGGGATTGTCTCTCTTTACTGCTGTATTGTACTTTCCAAGCACTTAGTACAGTGCTTTGCACACAGTAAGCACCCAAGAAATATGATTGAATGAATAAATAACAATTTCATTTATTTGTCTTGATATCTGCTTATTGATTTCTTCTCTCCCGCAAGACTGTGAGCTCACTGTGGACAGGGAACATCATTGTTTATTGTTGTATTGTACTTTCCCAAGTGCTTAGTACTGTGCTCTGCACAGAGTTAGCATTAAATAAATAAGATTGAATTAATGAATGAATAAATGTGATTTTATAAGGATTTTGAAAATGGGGAGGGTTGGCATGAATCTGAAGGAAATTCTAAGCAAGAACAAGTGTGAACAAGAGGTTAGAAGCAAGGGAGAAGCAAAGGAGGTACAATGAATAGGTATGGAGAGTGTGAACAATGTAGTGGGAGAATAAAGTAGATAGGTAGGATAGAAAGAACTGATTAATTGCTGCAAGTCTAATGGCCAAGATTTTCTGCTTGATGAAGAAATGAATAGGTAACCTTTGAAGATTTTTGAGGAGTGGGGAGATGTGTGCAGAACAATATTTTAAAACAACACTCTGAGGAGCTGAGAGAAATGGACTGGATGGGGAGAGACTGGAATGGTGAGGAGTCTGATAAAGTAATCAAGTTGATATCTATCTCATTTCATATTTGACCTACCTTAATTCTCTCCATCTTCAAAATCTTTATGAGATCACACCTCATCCTGGTAACCTTCTCCAAGTGAACCTTAATCTTCTCACTTTGCATTCCAGCTGCCAGGTTGAACTTTCCATGCTATGTAAGTTAAATTACCACAGTTCTCATAAGGTTCTTTCATAAATATCTGATATCCTCAATTACTTCTCCCATCTGTAATTTGTTTAAGTTTCTGTCTGCCATGCTAGGTGATGATCTGTTTGACAACAGGTATCTTGACAGGCATCTCTTTGACCATCTCCCAAGTATTTAGAACAGTACTATACACAGTGGGTGCTCATTTAATCAGCATAGATTGATTGACCACATATAGTAGGTAGGCAATAAATAATATTGATGATGACGTAATGGGAATACTATAAATGCAGTAGGATGAAAATAACTGAATAAACAATTAAATATACAGGTAAAAGTCAGAATGGGTATGCAGATCTTGAGGATATTATGCTGAGGATATGAATGAACTGTGGATATGCTAAGGGTGATATAGAGTTGTTGTAACTGTGTCATTTAAGACAATCAGGAAAAGGTTTCTGGAGGAGGTAGAATTTTAGGAAGGCTCTGAGATGGATAGATCTGTGGTCTTGTGGAATTGGTGAGGCAGAGGCAGGACCAGCCTGGGGAAACAGCTAGAGTGAGAAGTTGGAGACTGAAAAGCTGAGAGGTAGAAAGTAAGTACTCTAAGATAAAGTAAAATTAGAATGTGAGTCTAAGGGAAATAGAGTACAAGTTAGAATGTGAAGTTGAAGAAACCATATAGTTGGATTTGCACTCTTTATTCACTCCACCTTCAGTCCCACAGCACTCATGTAAATATCTGTAGTTCATTTATTTATATTAATATCTGCCTTTGCATCTAGACTTTAAGCTCACTGTAGACAGGGAACACGTCTAAAAACTCTGCTATGTTGTATTCTCCCCAAGTGTTTAGGTTAGTGTTCTGTACACACTAAGGACTCAATTAATATGATTTATTAATCGATTGATATTTTATATAAATATATACATACATACATACTGAGCCTTTCAGTACTGAAGTGCAACACAACTCATCTCTCAGTCCCTTTCCTTGATTTTCTACCTAAGGTCACATAAGTGTAATTCAAAGAAGAATGAATCTATAGGTTAATCAGTGGCATTTATTGAGCACTTACTATGTGTGGAGCATAGTACTAAGCACTTAATTAATGTTGGTATTTGTTAAGCACTTACTATGTGCCGAGCACTGTTCTAAGCGCTGGGGTAGATACAGGGTAATCAGGTTGTCCCACGTGAGGCTCACAGTCTTAATCCCCATTTTACACATGAGGTAACTGAAGCACCGAGAAATTAAGTGACTTGCCCAAAGTCACACAGCTGAAAGATAGCAGAGCCGGGATTAGAACCCATGACCTCTGACTCCTAAGTCTGTGCTCTTTCCACTGAGCCCCTCTGCTTTTCCAGGAGCACTTGGGAGAGTGCAGTACAATAGACATATGCCTTCCCTCAAGGGGCTTATGGTGTATGTTTTCAGCCTGTTTCATGCTTAGCTACTTCAACTTTCTCTAGCAAATAGAGTGGTCTAGTGTGACCTAATGGAGTGGTTAGAGCACAGGCCTGGCTTCTAATTCTTGTTCCGTCACTTGTCTGCTTTGTGACCTTGGACAACTCATTAGTCTTCTCTATGCCTCAGTTACCTCATCTGTAAAATGGGGATTAAGGCTCTAAACCCCATGTGGAACATGGACTGTTTCCAACCTGATTACTTTGTATCTACCCCAGCAAGTAGTATAGGATTTGGCACATAGTAAGCGTTTAACAAATAAGAGAAGCAGTGTGGGATAGTTGATAGAGCACGGGCATGGGATTCAGAAGTTCATGTGCTCCAATTTCAGCTCTGCCACTTGTCTGCTCTGTGACATTGGGAAAGTTACTTCACTTCTCTGTGCCTCATTTATCTCACCTGTAAAATGGGAATTAATAATAACAATAATAATGTTGGTATTTGTTAAGCACTTACTATGTGCAGAGCACTGTTCTAAGCGCTGGGGTATATACAGGGTAATCAGGTTGTCCCACATCAGGCTCACAGTTAATCCCCATTTTACAGATGAGGTAACTGAGGCACAGAGAAGTTAAGTGATTTGCCCACAGTCACACAGCTGACAAGTGGCAGAACTGGGTTTCGAACCTATGACCTCTGACTCCCAAGCCCGGGCTTTTTCCACTGAGCCACAGTGCTTCTAGATACAGCGTAATAAAATTGTCCCACTTGGGGCTCACAATCTTAATGGGGATTAAGACTGTGAGCCTCACTTGGCACAACCTGATTACCTTGTAATCCCCCCAGCACTTAGAACAGTGCTTGGCACATAGTAAGCACTTAACAAATACCAATATTATTATTATTATTAATCCCCATTTTACAGATGAGGTAACTGAGGCACTGAGAAGTCAAGTGACTTGCCCAAAGTCACAAAGCAGGGATTAGAAGCCATGCCCTCAGATTCCTAAATCCGTCCTCTTTCTACTGAGAGACTGTGAGCCCCACGTGGTAGAGGCACTGTGTCCAATCTGATTTCCTTGTATCCACCCCAGTACCTTATATAGTGCCTGGCATGTAGTAAGTACTTAATGAATACCAGAATTATTATTTTTATTATTATCAAATACCATTTAAAAGAGCCAGGGCTGGCTGTCCTGACAATGATAGGATGATAGAATACAATCAGATTGGGCACATTCCCTGTCTCCTGAATCTTCATCTCCTACTAGACTTCCGAGTGACCTTGGGTAAAATTCTGGGCCTCAGTTTCTCCTCAGTAAAATAGAACCAAGATAGAGTTTAAGTTCTGTGTAGGAAAGAGACTGTGATGGGTCTTCTAGAATTGTATCCAATCCAGTGCTTATAAAAGAATAAACAATTAATAAAATGCCATGAATCTTATTATAATCCGACATTACTCTCTCTCCTTTAAATTATGGAGTATAACTCCAGGTTAAAAATTGAATTTTCCAGATTTGTGTAGCAACCTTTAATTCTGAAGCTTTCCTCCAAACTTTTTCTTTTTTAAGCAAATTTTGGGAGTTCTGCTAAAGAATAGCACCTCCATTTTTAGCCTGTCAACATCTGGAGTGCAATTATTTTGCTTGCAGTTGGTTTTAAACCATATCTTATAACAAGGCCGTTTTTGAGGTCCTTGTCCTCACTGTGACTTTTCTCTCTGAAACTGCACATTTTCTCTCCTCTCCACTGCCACGCCTGCAGGCACTTCCTACCCAAACCTGGCATTGAACAAGCAATGTCAGTGGCCTTTTAAAATTGCTGCCAGACTTCAATGACTCCCTGATGGTGTGGAAGCAATGTTGGGTTGAAACTACTTTGGAAAACAACCAGTGCTTTCTGTTTCTGGAAGCATTACGACCAGGAGGAAGGGGAATGTGATTCATATTTTAAATTTTAAAAGGCTTTTAGTGTTCTGAGGAGTGTTGAGGGTATGTGGTACAATTAAAAGAAATGCAATAGGCCCTGTTTATCCATGCTCACCAATGGGGCGACTTTTGTGAAACCATACTTTCAAACAGAAAGTTATTGGACCTGACATTTTGACTGATCTTTCTCAGTTTAAGCTCTGACTATAAATCCAATATGGTATGCATTTTCTGGAGAATTACAGGGAATGTCCATTTGAGAATGTATTGTTTTCCACATTCAAATCAATTAATTACTTTAATATGTGTAACATAAAACCGAGTTGGTGGAGCATTTCTTATGCCTCATGGGAGAGGTATATGTGATTGAGAAAATTCAGTGAATAATAACTATTAGGTATATAATAAGCACAAGTATTTAGTTTATTAGTAAATATCTGCACGTTTAAGAAAAGTGGAGTTTGCCAAATTGCAGCCATTTCATTCTGTTCTTTAGAAAATTAACTCTATCATTTAGGTAAACTTAGGTGGGAAAATTTGCAGGATGAGCTTACTGTGGCAGCTGTCTTGCTTATGTTAGCAAACTAAAAGGTGGTATAGAAATTCATCAGTTATATTTTTCAAGCTCCATTGTCAAAATAAGGTTTTGGGGGTACCAAAACATCCTCTTTGACCCTGAAAGGTTTAGGGGCACATGAAGCTTCAGAATATCTTCCAGAACATTAGGAGTAGTCACCCCAGAATGCAAGGCTAGCCCCTCCAAGCTATAAATTTTGATGAGGGTGTGGTGGGAAGATTTAGGTGGGACTGAGCCCAGTTTTTGGTTTAGGTAATGGTTTAGAGTAGTGGTGAGAGCACTGAGATTTTAAGGGCCAAGGAGAGCAATGGATAGAACCCAAGAACACCTTGAAAAGGCTATCCCAGATGAGTGACAATCCTTTGGTTGGTCTCAACTTGTTCCATAGTATTTGAGTGGAGAATTGTGGTATTTTTCCCACTTTTATTGGGGGTCAGAGCTGCCAAGATTCACAATATTACTAAATTACCTAAAATGCATTTTCACTAGAATACTGTTAGTAAACTAGGGTATGGAGTTTTGACAATCCTCATCCATATAGATATAGCAAGATGTGGTGGTGGAAGAATAGGCTGTGCATATGCGTAGAGTGTCCATCAAGAGTTGAGTAAGTTCTAAAATGAAACTTTATATTTTTAAATGTTGGATTCAAGTTCTCCCATGTTAGGAGCGAGATATGGGAAAGATGCATTATTCTCAAGGGAAAGTAGCTATCTTCCCAGTAGTTTTTTTTAGACTTCAGTCTAGAATGGTAAATTCTGATGAAGAAGGTTGGTAAAAGTTCCATAATTGTAGAGGAAAATAAAGATTGCTATCAATAATCTTAAATTTCTGTGCACATGAGCATATTGCCACATGGCAAGATTCTTTTTATGCTAGCCATTGTCCCAAATAATGATAAAAATAATACTACTAATAATAATGATATATGCTAAGTGCTTATTATATGCCAAGCATTGTACTAAGTGCTGGAGTAGATACAAAATAATCAAGTCTCACGTGAGGCTCACAAACTAAGTAGGGAGAACAGGTATTGAATCCCCATTTTGCTGATGAAGGAACTGAGGAACAGAGAAGGTAAGCTACTTGTCCAAGATCACCCAGCAGGTAAGCGGCAGATCTGGGTTTAGAATACAGGTCCTCTGACTCCCAGACCCGTGCTCTTTCTACTAGGCCACACTGAACTCACCCGGGCAGTCAAGCACTTAATACAGTGCTCCGCCCATGTAAACACTCAATAAATACAATTGAATGAATGACAAAGTCAAGTTCAGAAGAGAATGCTTTTGTTGCATGAAGTTCAGAACAAAGCAAACCTACTGCAAAAACTGATAATGTATCATGAAGGAATGAATGGACTCTAGCTCCTTCAGATCATCAATTAATTTAATGACAGAAGAGCTAGGGTTGTGGGGTGTAGATTTCAGGTAAATTCAAAGTTTCTGAATAGTTTTAGATAATAAACAACAATGAATAATGATTTGTAAAGGGCACAATTATTTGAGAAAGACATTAATTCTCAAGAGAAATAATTGCTAGAGCATCTACCATGGCTCTTTCAGGCCTCTGTGAAATGTTTCCGTTTTCCTGATGCTTTGGTGAAGGCTGACCAGAAGACAGTGAAAGATTCAGGAGTGTGCCATTTGATTTTGAGGGGACATTTTAAAGTCACCTTATGCTGGCTTCCCTTAGGAGTTTAAGGGCCTTAATCAGGGTAACCCCTTTTTCTCTCTATCTCCAAGCAGATCACTGAGAGAGGCTCTTCTGATCTATCTAGGGATTCAGGGCATGTTTAATGTACTAACTAAATCTCAAGAATTTACAAGACTCCAACTGGTAAATTCAGAATGAATTTATCTTTGAAAATTTTCTTGCTGTCAGGCTGAGGCAGAGAGAGAATCAGTCTACATTCATTCATTCATTCAATCATATTTATTGAGTGCTTACTGTGTGCAGAGAGTTACTCAAGACCTTGAGTTGGAAATTTTTTTCAAAACTTTTTCAAACTTGTTATCTGCCTATCAATTATACTTTCCTATTTAGAAGGTGTTCATGATGGGAAGTGGAGGAAAAAGATCAGTTTTTATAATTATTATCTGAGTATAGATTCCTTGTGCGTCAGTGAGTAAAACCTCTTCCCTGAACAATGCTTTCCCCAGAAATGTTGGCCACCGCTATCAGATACCAGACCATTTTTAGAAGTTACAAAAATACCACAAGAGAGCCTCATATAGTTATTTATGCAGTCTGTTTCCACCAAAAAATAGTTTATTTTTTCTACATTTAATTGACATCCATACAAAACAGGTCCTTCATGTGAAAAGGGGGAGAGGGAATGGGGAAAGTAGAACTGAAACTGTTTAAAAATTGCATGAATTTTTGAATGTATTTATCTTTGTGTCATGGTGATTAGAAGCTACAGTGAAATACCAAGAGTACCTGCTCAATTATATTCTTCTAGAACCTGTCCATAAAAGGTGAAAAAGGTGAAAGAGAATGGGAAGGATGTAAGGAGGAATACTGTAGTTTAAGACAGAGTGTTCCAGGATCCTTTCTTGAAACTGGACAAACTGTTCTGCTTTACTTGGTTTTATAGGGAGAGTGAAGGGAGAAATCTCAATATTTTCTGTTTTCTAGACACTGATAATCTTATTTTCTCTGTGTTGTACTACTAATACTATCACATTTTTATAGTGCAGCAGTTACCAGACATGTATTGATCCCATATCTCTAATCTATTTAACATTATTTTTTAAAATTTTCTAATATGAGTTACGCAGAAGACTAATACATAATTAGGACTCCTGTTTCTAAAAGAGCTTTTGAATTAATGTATATTATAACCACAAATAAAGCTTATTGAGTCTCCATTATTTTTGGAGCTGGCATATATTCAAATGCAGGTGTATCTTAAAGCTTTGTTGCCCACTAGTTTAATCTGAAGCCCAAGTTGTTATCATACTCTGTTTTAGTTTCCCAAAGGATAGGCTGGCCCTCCATGTTCCAACTTCCACTTTTTTGTTTTCTCAACTATCAATCAACCAATGGTATTTGAGTGCTTACTGTGTGAAAAACACGATACTAAGTGCCTAGGAAAATACAATATAACAGAGCTTGGTATACAGGTTTTCTACCCACAAGGAGTTTACAGTATCACAGAGGAAGAAAAGGAGATTAAAGTAGAAGAAGGTTTGGGGAAATAGTACGGTATAAGAGTTCTTACTTAAGCATTGGAGGATGGGGTGAGTATCAAAGTCCCTAAGTTGTACAAAGCTAAGTGTGTAGTTAATACTCTCAGAAGGAATAGTGGCTAGAAGAAAGACAAGACCTAGTGTGGGAAAGACTCTTGGTGCATATGTGATTTTAGGTGGATTTTGAAGGTGGGGATCGCGATGGACTCACAGATATGAAGTAGGAGAGAGTTCCAGGCCTGAGGGGAATGTGGGCAAGGAGTCAGTGACAAGATAGGTGAGAGGGAGGTACAGAGAATAGGTTGATGTTAGAGGACTGGAATGGGTGGACTGGATTGTAGGAGGACATCAGTGAGGTTAGGGAGGAGGGAGAGAGCTAATTGATGCCTTAAAGCCAAAGCTAAGAAGTTTTTGTTTGATGCAGAGGTGGATGGACAACCACTGGAGGCATTTGAGGAGTGGTGAGATACAAATGTTTTATCAGAAATATGATCCAGGCAACAGAGTGAAATATGGATGGTGAGTTTGATGCAGAGGTGGATGGACAACCACTGGAGGCATTTGAGGAGTGGTGAGATACAAATGTTTTATCAGAAATATGATCCAGGCAACAGAGTGAAATATGGATGCTGAAGAGAAAAAAATAAGCTGCAGGTAGGCCAGAAACGAAAGTGATGCAGTAGTCAAGGTGGAAAATGATATGTAGGCTTGAATCAACATGGTAGCAGTTTGGGTGGAAAGGAAAGTGAGGATTCTAGAGCTGATGTGCAGGAGCAACCAATAGGCTTTGATGACAGATTGAATTAATGTGTGAGTTGAATGAGAGAGATGTCAAGGATAACTCCAAGGTCACAGTCTTGTGAAACAGAGAGGATCAACTTGTGGTCTACAATAATGGGAAAGTCAGAGGGAGAACAGAATTTGGGTGAGAAGATGGATATATTAAGTTTGAGATGTCAGCAGGACATCCAAATGGAGATGTCCCTAAAGGCATGAGTAAATGTGAGACTGCAGAGAAGGAGAGAGGTCAGAGAAGGAGTGGAAAATTTGGGAACCTTCTGCTTAAAGATGGTAGTTGTAGCTATGGGTATGAATGAATTCTCCAAGGAAGTGGATGGAGATGGAGAATAGAAGGTAACCCAGAACTGACCCTTGGGGCATACTGACTAATAGAATATGGGACTCATAGGGGAAGCCAGCTAAAGAGACTTCAAAAGAGCAGCTAGAGAAATGGGAGAACGAGGAGAGAATATTATCAGTAAAGCAAAAGTTAGATAATGCTTTCCGAAGAAGAGGGAGGTAGAGTGTCCCCTCTAAACTATAAGCTAAGTGCTCAATAAATACGATGGATTGAATGAATGAATTAAAAGCACTAGAAAGGTGGAGGTGGAATAGGTGAAGTAGTAGAATATGGATTAGGCAAGAGGAAGGTCATTGTTGATCTTAAAAAGGGCCATTTCCATGGAGAGGAGAGGGTGGATGCTAGATTGTGGGAGGTTCAAAAAAGAGTTGGGATTAGGTGGAAGTTGGGACAGTGAGTGTAGACAACTTGATCAAGAAGTTTGGAGAGAAGTGGTAGGAAGGAGATGGGGCAATAACCAGAGGATGCTGTGGGGTCAAGAGATTTTTTTTAAGGGTAGAGGACACATATATATGCATGCTTGAAAGCAATGAGGAAGAACTATTGGAAATTGGAATAAAACAAGAGAGGGAGAAACTGCTTTTAGAACAGTGCTTCGCACATTGTAAGCACTTAACAAATACCAACAATATTATTACTATTATTATTATCTCTACTGACAATGCCATCATTCTCCCTGTTCCAGAGTCCACAGCATTAGTGTCACCCTTGACTCTTTACTCTCATTCAACTCTTACATCTAGTCTACTGCCACATCCTAAAAGTGTTTTTGATACATTTTTTAGATATGAGATTATCAGATTGGGCACAATTCTTGTCCCTCATGGAGCTCACAGTCTAAATAGGAGGGAGAATAGGTACTGAAACCTAATTTTACATATGTGGAAACTGAGCCCCAGAGAAGTGAAGTGACTTACCGATGGTCACACAACAGATAAGTGGTGGAGCTAGGATTAGAACTAGGTTCTCTGATTCCCAGGTCAATGCTCTTTCCACTAGGCCATGCTGTTTCCCATCTTCCAGATCCACCCCTTCCTTTCCATTCAAGCAGCTACCACTCTGTTACATGTATGGTCTTAATACATGGATCATGTCAATTCAGCATTAATGGACATGATAGGTTTGCCCTGTGCTAATCTATGACTCAAATGACAAAGGAAACATTCTTTCTATGATCTCCCCATCCTGTCTCCTCTTCCCATTTGTTCCTCCAGGCAGGATCTGATTAGTAGAAACTTCTGCCTGTTGAGTCCTCTATGCCAGGGACATGATTGCCTCGGGTTTTGAATGAAGAAGGATGACACGGTAGGCACTTGGGACCCACCCTGCTTTGTTTCTTATGGCAGCTAGCACTCTTCCAGATTTCCCAACTACTAATCCCTGGCACTTTCCGTAGCAAAAGCAAAAATTATGAGAAAAGTGATATCAGAAACTGAGGGAGATGGTTGGAGATGGGGATGTTTGTTTGGATACGTTTCCATATTTTAGAGTGGGAGAGGTGACATCTCCTACAAAACTGGTGAAGTTTTATACCTTTGGAAATAAGATCATAACCTGAAAAACAATTGGGGGAAAAGTGGAAATTTTTATTTTCTTTTTTTGGTTTTATCCTATTTCCCCACTTTTTTCTTGCTTGGAGCAGGGTAGGAGGGTTGGAGGAGGATAGGGAGTGGGAGGTGAGTAGATAACTGAAAACAAATGGGAGAGAAAGCAGAAATACAATTATCCTGATTACCCATGAATCTCTGCAAAAACCCTGAGGAGGACCCCACACCTTTCCCCCTCTAATAATAATAATTTTGGTATTTTTTAAGCGCTTACTATGTGCCAAACACTGTACTAAGGGGTACTTGTACTAAGTACAAGCTTATAGTGTTGCACAGTTCCTGTCCCACATAGGGTTCACTGTCTCAATTCTTATTTCACAGATGAGGTAACTGAAGGGCAGAAAAGTTCAGTGATTTACCCAGGGTCACAAAGTAGACAAGTGGCGGAGCCAGAAATTAGAACCCAACGACCTTCTGAGTCTCAGGTCTGTGCTCTAGCCACTACACCATGCTCTTTCCCCTTTACTAGCTATGCCGAACCCAAGCTGTTGAACACTTGAGAAACGGAATAACACTTTATAGAGCCCCCTCTTGAATGGTCAGTTTTGGGAGACTTCACCGAATATAAGGATCTTTGTCCAGATGGTTGGACTGACTTCCTGATACAGAGCATCACTTGGCCTTAAACTCTTCTCAAAACTCTCCACCGGTTTCCTGTGTCTCTTTATAGTAAACAAAAAGCACTTTGCAATTGGCTTCGAGGCTCTCCACTATCTGACCTCATCTCACTTACCTACTTTCTTCTTCCGCTATTCCCC
Organism: Ornithorhynchus anatinus; assembly: GCF_004115215.2. Classification (NCBI taxonomy): domain Eukaryota; kingdom Metazoa; phylum Chordata; class Mammalia; order Monotremata; family Ornithorhynchidae; genus Ornithorhynchus; species Ornithorhynchus anatinus. Next base: position 110,207,559 of record NC_041729.1, on the reverse strand, counting down.
AATTCGATATTTTCACTGCACCCTAGTCAATTCTTATTTGCTCTTAACTCTCCCAAACTTGTTCCTTCACTCATGTTGTTCTCTGTTTGGAACTTCTGCCAAACCACAACTCTCAACACAATCCAATCCCTCCCAAAATCCCGCCTCCTCTAACCCACTTCCTGTGATGAATTTCCCAGCAACCTGAACCATATCATCTCTTCAGTCACCTCTAACATTTATGAACTTCTTTATACCCTCTTTCGCATTCATGTATTACATCCACTTTTAAATGTGTGAGCTCCTTGCAGACACAGAATGTACATTTTATTATTCCTTATTCTTCTAAGTGCTTAGCAGAGTAATCTGCACAGGGTAACTATTCAATTAACAAAATTGATTCATTTACTTCCCCAGTAACTAGTAAAGTGCATTACAGCAAGTGGATACTCAAAAAATGCTTCTGTTATTATTATTTCTACTTCAGTGATGTGCAGAGGTACATGATTTTGTGGTGGAGTGGGTATCACTTTGATTTTCACACCAGGAAGTAAGTGCCTGTATAAGACTCACTTTTGGCTGAGTCATGAGGTTGTTGAAGTTGTTTCACCGAAGTGTTGTTGGTGCAGGTATTATTATGTTACAAGTAAACGTTTTAGTAGGCCATTCCCAACTTTTTGGTGGTTCAATAGGAACAGAAGGAAAGACAGGTTTAGATACAGGAGTTTTCATGGGGCAAGGCCTTTATGAATTGAATGTAGTGGATATTTCTAAGTATTGAAAACACCTTGATCCTATGCTGTGCCTCTAAAGTGAATTTTTCTATATTAAAAAATATGGTGACATGATTTTTATTTTTCTTGGGCTTTGAGTGGGAGTTATTTGCATGAAACCAAGCCAGTTTGATATACATATATATATATATGGATTTACTATTTATGGTACCATTACATAAAGCTAAGCAGTTTGCACATAGTAAGCACTCATTAAATATGATTTAATGAATATTACTTATAAACCTATTGGAAAAAACAATGGTAAATGTTCTATTCCAAAAACTTGGGTGACTTCATTTTAGTTTGACATCTATGTTATAATTCCTCCCAAATGCCTGGGAAAAAGAAATCCTAATTTGAAAGGGAAGAAACATCAGTCCTAAATGGGCTTTTGATTAAGTGTGAAAAATGCATTTTCTTGAGCCAGTGTTTTGGGTTATGTAATTTTTGTAAAGCACACAAAGTAAAATGGAAAACACATTAAGATACTGCAGCTGTAGATTTGTTTGTTTTATTTTTAATGAGTGATTGATGGATTCTTGCTTATGATGTTGGAAGTTTGCTCTCTGGAGTGGTTGGGTTTCATATTTTGTAGGGCTGTGAAAAGGAGTAAGTGAGTGACAGAAGAGTAAATGTTATATTCTGAGGCTGACCATCGACTCTCTGAACAACTGACCTTATCAGAGTCTCCATCTCTCCATTTTTATATCAGGAGAAATGTTATTATCCAGATTTGTAGACTTTGCCTTCGGGTTTTCAGATGAACAGCATCATGCTAAATAATCAGTCTTTTCTCACATAAAATGGTGTTTTCACCATGTATTTTAGATATTACACTATTGCAGGATTACAAAATGTTCTTCCTGCAAGCCTTATGTCATTACTGACACAGTGACGTGTGGAAGAGTTGGCCACATGTGCTGGCACTGCTTACGGTGTGCATACTATAATGTGTTTTCTTTTATCAATGAAATAGCCACTGTGCTCTAGTTGACTGTAGTCTGTTTTCAAGTAGAGATAATATAAAAGTTTTAGGTGAGCACTTGACCAATATAATGGCTGAGACAGAGATGTTTTGGGATTGGGTTATGGTTCCCGAAGAATCGGAAGAAAAGAGGAGGTGGGAAAAAACAACTCGGGGACCAGGGAAGGGCCACTTTCCGATGGTAAGTGAGGTAAACCATTGCCTCGGGGAACCATGGTTGGAAGGTGGCCCTGAAGAACTTTTCAAAGTTAATGCCCGCTCTTATCATGAACCATATAAGATACCCCTAATACTCTCCAAGGAGTAAAAATAAAAAATAATTCCCCATAACAGGAAAAAAAAATTTAAAAATGTCATTCAGCATCAATTCACTCAAGATTGGATGACAACCTAAACTTATCTTCCTTTGTAATTTTGTAGGTACAGATGTCACTCCATCATTTATATAAAGCCATTTGGGAGCCTAGGACTTCATATGGCATACATATGTAGACACTTGGAAAGATTTAGGGAAGCAGCCTGGCATGGTGGATAGAGAATGGGCTTGGGAGTCAGAAGGTCACGAGTTCTAATTCCGGCTCCACCACGTGTCTGCTGTGTGACCTTGGGCAAGTCACTCCACTTCTCTGTGTCTCAGTACCCTCATCTGTAAAACTGGGATTGAGACTGTTAACCCCAGGTGGGACAGGGACTGCAAAGCAATCCGATTTGCTTATATTCATCTTTGCGTTTAGTACAGTGCCTGGCACATAGTAAGTGCTTAACAGATGCCAAAATTATTTATTATAATTTAGCATATTTTATGAATTTGAATAAGGAAACATTGAGGGATGATCTTGCTTCCATACAGGATAGTCAAGTAAAGTTCTCCAGGAGCAACATTTACGCTGCCTTAATACCTCGCTGCCTCATCCATTCTCTAAAGTGAACTGTGTTAGTTGCAGGCCTAATGATAATAATGTTGGTATTTGTTAAGCGCTGACTATGTGCAGAGCACTGTTCTAAGTGCTGGGGTAGACACAGGGGAATCAGGTTGTCCCATGTAGGGCTTACAGTCTTAATTCCATTTTACAGATGAGGTAACTGAGGCACAGAGAAGTTAAGTGATTTGCCCACAGTCACACAGCTGACAAGTGGCAGATCTGGGATTCGAACCCATGACCTCTGACTCCAAAGCCCATGCTCTTTCCACTGAGCCACGCTGCCTAGTGACAGAGGGGTGGAGCCAGGGCAGAGAGAGTGGGATATTACACTGAGCCCAGCTCTCACCCCTCCCAGAATGGCCTCTATATTGCCCTCCACCCCTCCCAGAGCCCTTCTTTTTGTCTCCAGAAGGTGTGTTGCTACTGGGATGAGTACTCTACCTCTGGTAGGCATAATGCCTCCTGAGGAGCCAGGACAGGGCCACCTTGGTTTCTCATCCCTATCCCAAGGAGGCAGGAGGCCATGTTGTAGCACCATGTGCACTATGAGGAGATGAGTCTGGAGAGGCAGTGGGTTGGGGATGGGAAAGGATACTGAGTTTGATTTTTCAGAAACATTCTCTCAGTATTTCTGGGTTTCTGTACCCCACTATGATTTCACTTTGTCAGAAGAGTGGCAGATGTTCCAATCAATCAGATACTGTCTGCAGGAACCAATTAGTGGATGCAGTTTATGAGTGTACTGTAAGTCTACCCCTTCAGCTGAGTGGAGGGTGATCAAATGCAGGGTCCCAGGGATGGCCATCATCCAATTTAATTTACCTTATACAATTTGCACCTTTATCTGGTACCCAAGATTTTCTTCCATAGCAGACCCTAAAGCAAGCTGCACTTTCTTGAGAAGACCTCTTCTCTATGTAGGCCTAAGTGACCATTTTTTTTCAAAGGCCCTCTTTATAAATCTACAATGCTGTCAAGTTAGCTCATCATTTACTTTCAGGTAGCTGAAAATGTTGAATAATTTTAGTTGTGACTAATCTGTAGTCCCCATCTGATGAGAGAGGATCGTCACACTTCAGCCCACTAAAAAGAAGCATAAGTGGGAAAACTAAGAGCTTTGCAGGTGTTCTCTTCCTTAATGGACCCAAACACTTCAGTCTGTGTACATTTTTACTTGTAAAGTGTTTTTTCTCTGCCTGCAGCTTTAAAAGAAAGCTGGGGTAAAGCACTGCTGCTTCATTGCTACTGGGGCCAAAGGTTGCGTGTTAATTCCCTAGTATTCATCTAAAACATTATTTATAAATCAAGTGTCTATTTCTGTTCAAACAAGAAGAAGTGCAGTTCCTAGCTGAAATCTGGGGAAGTGACGTAAGAATTCAGTGTTGCTTTTTTATGATGAGAGTTGTATTTTTTTAGAGTTAAGATCTCTATAAAACTACTTGTTTTGGTAAAAGCATCCTACAGGGCAAGGGTTTGCATGGTAGCTGAATGTGCACAGGAAAAGTAAATATTTGGAAAGGAGTTTTACAGCCAAAACATTTGTGTTTTACCTAACATTTTTTGAAGGGATTTGTTAAGCGCTTACTGTATGTCAAGAACTGTTCTAAGTGCTAGGGTAGATACAAGTTAATCAAGCCAAACACAGTCTCTGTCCCATGTAGTTCTCACAGTCAAACAGGAGTAGAAAAGGCACTGAATCCTCATTTTTTGCAGTTGAGGAAATTGAGGCCCAGAGAACTTCAATGATTTTCCTAAGGTCACACAGCAGGAAAAGTGGTGGAGCCTCGATTAAACTCAGGTCCTCTGACTCCTAGACTTTGCTTCGTCTACTATATAACCCTGCTTCCCCAGCTTATGTTTATGTTTTGGAATAAGGTAAAGCCACTTCTGTAACAAGGACTAATGTTTTTTTAGTCACATGCAATCATAATGTCAGCACATGGACCTGGTGAACCAACCACATTTCAGACATTTCCATCTTCTTCCAAGCCCTGGACTCGCAATCCATGGCCATCCTTGAGATTTGAGAGCAATCAGTTTGAGGAAGATGGTAGAGTGTGTTGGAATCAAGCTTCTGGTCATCAAGGTGGGGAACATCTGCCCTTCCTGAGGACAGATATCACAGGTAACTACTTTATTGTACTCCCCCAAGTGCCTAGCACACTAGCCCTGAACAGAGTAAATTATAAGTAAAAATCACTAATTGATTCAGAAAGATTTCTAGGAGGGTTGTTGAAGCTTTGGTGCTCTTCCATAATAATAATAATGGTACTTGTTAAGCTCTACTATGTGCCAAGCACTGTTCTAAGCACTAGGGTAGATATAAACTAATTCATTCATTCAATACTATTTATTGAGTGCTTACTATGTGCAGAGCACTGTACTAAGAGACAATCCCTGCCTAGTGAGGGGCTTACAGTCTAAACGGAGGAGACAGATGGACAAAAACAGAACAACATAAACATGATAAATAGAATTAAGGGGATGTACACTAATCAGGTTGGACTCTGTCCCTGTTCCACATAGGGCTCAGACTCTTAATCCCCATTTTACAGATGAGGTAACTGAGGTATAAAGAAGTGAAGTGAGTTGTCCAAGGTCACACAGCATACAAGAATCAGAGCAGGGATTAGAACCCAGGTCCTTCTGACTCTATCCACTAAGCCACTCCACTTCCCTGTGTTTTAGCTATATGTAGGAGACATTTTATTTAGGAAAACAAGCCTTATCCTCCCTCTGCTTTCAAGAGGACTCCAATTGCAACAGATGGAGACAGTTTAAGTAAACTAAATTGCATAAACTTAAAAACTCTTAACAAATAAGAGAAAATCGCAACAGACAAAAAACTAGGCACTCCAAACAGCACCTGACAATCGAACAAGCTACAAGGCCTACCAGCAGTCATTCCCAAAAGCCCTCCTAACCAAATTAAAAAGTGCCCTTAAGGTTGCAGGCTGAAGCTTTTTAGCTGTTCCATATAATTTATGACAAAAAGCGTCGGTTGTAAATGCTACTGTTGTTGAGTTGAAAACAAAGCTGCTTTCATTTTTGCTCTAAAGAACAGGTGGATTTGAATTTCTTTTCAAACCAATGTTCACTTTGCTCTGGAAGGTACGGCTATTGTTAAGAGACATTAAGTCATTTTGTTATCGATATGTTTCATATTATTTCGGCTAATAAAACTAGACTCATTTTTTTTCTGGGTTCAAATAGAGGCTTGGAAACAATTGAGCTAGCGCACATTCTTGCCTTCTACCTTCTTTCTTATTAAAGATGGTTATTGCACATCATCATCATTATCATCTTCAGTATTTACTGAACAACTACTGTGTGCAGGGTACTGTACTTGGTACTCCTGAGTGTGCCCTCAGGAGCTTGCAGAAATCTTGAGGAACACTGCTGTACAATAATCAGAAATAACATTTCAAATCTCAAAAACCTTTACCAAAAAGTCGCAAAAAAACCCAGATATTTTCGAACAACTTACTTTTTCCATTTTAGGGTGATGATTTTTCAATCAATAGCATTTATTGAACACAATGTGTGCAGAGCCCTATACTTAATACTTGGGAGTATCCAATACAATAGTAATGGCAGACACTATCCCTGCATGCATATAAAACAGTGGTCTCAGTAACACCATATATTACTAGAGTTTTAAAAGCCAAACCTTCACTAAACCTTTCATGAATCAAGGAGCCCAAACTGTTCATTTTTCATTCTAATCTAACAACAATTTCCAAGTTCTTTTTGGGATACCGCAGTTTTCTCCTACAGTTATCCTTCCTACAGTCTGCCTCTTTCTTAAGCGGAAGAGACCACGTCTTTTGTTCTATTGTATTTTCCCTCATGCTTGGTACAATACTTTGCCCAACAGTAGGCCCTCAGTCTATATTATATTAACATGGGTTTAATAAGTATGACAGTACTCAATGGAAGTGAACGATTTCTAGTCGTTGGTATCTAGAACTGGGATGGATGGAAGGTCATGCATTTGGAGTAAGAATTAAGGAGGATGGGAAAAGAGAGGACAGACTCTTAAGGACACTGAAGGAGCCAAATTTCCAATATTTGGAAATGAGGAAAATGGACTATAGGGAGAAGAGAATGGACTCAAGTGATGTTAAAATGCAATTCGAAGGTGAAAGTGCTGAAACTGTGTGGGGCAGGACTTAATCTCAGCAATTGCCAGGATTTCAGGAAGAAAAGTGAAGTTAGGAATAGAGAAGAGGAAAGTGGGGAGCATGATGAGAATTTTAAAATGTGGGGAGAAAGAAGAAAGCGTGAGAGAGCTGATAATGAAGTTCTGTTGTGTTGTTTTTTTTAATCCACTCGTGATATCTCTGTTCACTAGTGGTATATTGAGAATTCTCAGGAAGCTGGAATGGAGATGGTAAGCACAGTAATTTTCAGATTTCATCAACAGCTGATGTTTTTGTCTAATATGAAGTACCGGGGTTGAAATTGTGTAATATGAATCTATGAAGTATTTAAAACTGTTCTGTATTCTCCAAGGTCACACAGTGAATTCTGAATGATAACATGGGAATTAATGTCATACCTCAATATTCAGATTTCAAGTGAAATTTTGCCTTATGCCACTCAGTGTCTCAGATGGGTAGTGGTACATAATTTTATGCTTATGGAATTAGTTTGAGAATCTTAATTAGGTACTTATTGCATTAAATCATCATAGTCATAATCAAAAAACTTTCCCATTTTATTTTTGACACTTTGGGGGACAGTAAATATGTACAACTTTTTGATTAGAGAAACACTTGTTTTCATACAAATTAATGTGCCCTCCTGACATTCATCAGGCACACCATAGTGCCTGCCCATGGCACAATTCCTTGTTTTTGTAGCTGCTCTTGGCTTTCCAAGCATTATTCAAATCTTTGCTAGGGGTGGATAAGATGATATTCATCCACAAATACTCCTCCTTCTACCTGGATAATTGGGATCCAACAAAGGAGAAATAGAAGGAGAAATATTTCTGGGCTTGAGGCTGGAGAGAGGAATTGTTTGAGGAAAGAGGAACTGAGAAAACTGGAAAATCAGCCACAGGATGGGAATGTACATATTTCAGGAATGACGGCAATTAAGGAAAAGATTGGCTGCATACTTTACTCACAAATTAATAATTCAGGAAGTTGACTCAGCCTTAAAGAGAGTCCTATGTATGTGTAGGGGCGCTGAGTGTCACTCGGGAAAAAAACACAGCACAGGAATGTTGGCTGCACAATACAGGCTATTTTCTCCAGTGCGAATGATAAAGATGGTGTGTTCCAGGGGGTGAAGGAGAACCAGAACATATTCACCCCAAGAACAAAGGTCTTTCTTCTTCCACTGCTGCCTACCCAGCAATTCTGAACAAAGGGGAAATCTGGCAAGGGTCTAATGAATTTTTGAAGAAAGAAGAATAGAAGCCGTGGTGCTGGATGCATCTGTGCTGGCCAGTCTTACAAGAACAAGTGTGTGTTGTGATTCTAGGAACCAGCCATTTCTGGCCTAAGGTTGACTGAGGAAAGTCTCATTCCTTATTTGGGCTATAGTGACTCTCTCCAGTCACTCTAGCCTAAATAAGCAGAGACTTACTAATGCAGGAAACGAAACGAAATACACCTCCCTTAAAATTAAAATCCCCAAGCTTTCCAATTACAATTCCAATAACTAAATTCTGAAGACATTCTCTACTATTGGCTTGGATTAAATATATTACTCTTAAGAGACAATAACAGTCCTGAGTGAAAAGAACAGTTGAAAATATAATCTTATGCATCATCTTCCATTTTCCATCCTTTTGGATATGATAGCAAAAAATGTTTAACCTTCCTGCTGTAAAAGCTAAGGCTTTTGTAAGTCACAGTGAGATACGATACTTCATAAAACTGAATTCTAACTCTTAAGCTCTTAGCACTGAACTAAGCCCTGAGATGCCTATCTACTTGCTTTGTTTTATTTTGTTGTCTGTGTCCCCTCTTCTAGACTGTGAGTTTGTTAGGTAGGGATTTTCTCTGTCGCTGAATTGTACTTTCCAAGTGCTTAGTACAGTGCTCTGCACACAGTAAGCACTCAATAAATATGTTTAAATGAATGAATGAATAGGATAGTGCTAGTGCTCCAAACACAGTAAGCACTCAATAAATCACACTGACAGTGGATGTCATAGAGCTTTTTCTCTGATCTTTGTTGGTGTTTTGCATTACAATTCCTCATCTTCCCACCCAAAACTATTCCTGATTTATTCCTGATTTCCCAGTCACTGACTTTCCCATCTCATCTCTCTCATTCGACCCACATTTTCATTCTGTCCTGGCTGCCTCTTGCCTTGCTTTAAGTGCTTGAGCAAGTCACTTAACTTCTTTGTGCCTCATCCCCCTTATCTATAAAATAAGGATTAACTCCCTAATAGAAACCTGAATATCTTCAATCAATCAATAGTATGTATTGAGTGCTTTGTGCAGAACACTACAGTAAGCACTTGAGAGAGTACAATATAATAATAATAATAATAATGGTGGTATTTGTTAAGCACTTACCATGTGAAAGCACTGTTCTAAGGGAGAGAAGCAGCGTGGCCCAGTGGAAAGAGCATGGGCTTTGGAGTCAGGGGTCATGAGTTCGAATCCCAGCTCTGCCACTTGTCAGCTGTGTGACTGTGGGCAAGTCACTTAACTTCTCTGTGCCTCATTTACCTCATCTGTAAAATGGGGATTAAGACTGTGAGCCCCACGTGGGACAGCCTGATTCCCCTGTGTCTACCCCAGTGCTTAGAACAGTGCTCTGCACATAATAAGTGCTTAACAAATACCAACATTATTATTATTATCATTATTATTATTAAGCGCTGGGGGGATACAGGGTGATCAGATTATCCCACGTGGAGCTCACAGTTTAAATCCCCATTTTACAGATGAGAAAACTGAGGTACAGAGAAGTTAAGTGGCTTGCCCAAAGTCACACAGCTGGCAAGCCGCAGATCCGGGATTAGAACCCATGACCTCTGACTCCCAAGCCCAGGCTCTTTCCACTGAGTCACACTGCTTCTCTATTGCCACACTGCTTCTATATAACAATATAACAGAATTGGTAGCCATGTTCCTTTCACACAACAAACTTACACTCTAGAGGAGGAGACAGACATTAATATAAATAAATTACAGATATGTACTTAAGTGCTGTGGGGCTGAGGGAGGGATGAATAAAGGGAGCCAATCCAAGTGCGAGAATTATGCAGAAGGGAGTGGAAGAAATGGAAATAAAGGCTTAGCCAGGGAAGGCTTCTTAGAGAAGATGTGCCTTCAGTAAGTCTTGAAGTTGGAAAGAGACAATGTCAGTCAACTATGAAGAGGGAAAGTGTTCTGGGCCAGAGGCAGGATGTGGGTGAGAGGTCAGCGGCAAGATAGACAAGATTGAGGCACAATGAGTAGGTTGGAATTAGAGGACTGAGATATGCTGGCTGGACTGTAGGAGCAGAGCAGTGAGGTAAGATAGGAGGGGCCAAGTTGATCTACCCCAGTGCTTAGTACAGTACCTGGCACGTACTAGGAATTTAACAAGTAGCAATTCAAAAAACTAAATGTCACAAAATTCTATCAGTTCTACATTCACAACATATTTTTAATGGTATTTTCTGTGTCAGGCACTGTACATATGCCTTTTCTTCTGCATTCAAACTGTTACTAAGCTAATCTAAATACTTATCATATCTCACCTTGCTGACTGCATCAGATTCCTTGTTTACCTTCCTGCCTCCTGTCTCTATCCACTTCAATCCTTATTTCCCAGATCATTTTTCTAGAAAGATGTTCAGTCCACTTCTCCCTACCCCATAAAACCAATGATGGTTGCCCATCCATTTCTGCAACAGACAGAAAAGCTTTCCCATCAGTTTTAAGGAACTCAATCAGCTCTTCTGCTCCTACCTTACCTCACTGATTTTCTACCACAATCCAACCCATATACTTGGCTCCTTTAATGCTAATCTACTCACTTTATCTCAGTCCTATGTCTCACCACTGACCCTTTCTCCACATCTTCCCTCTGGAAGGGAACTCCCTCCCCCTTCATATGCAGCAAATCACCAACTCTCCCCACCTTAAAGGTCTTATTAAAATCACATCTCCAGCAAGAAGCCTTTCCCGAATAGGTCCTCATTTCATCTAACACCTTTTCTTTCTGTATCATCTGCTATCATGTTAATCCAAGCATTTATCCTACCCCACATTGAATATTGCCTCAGCCTCCTTGCTGAGCTCCCTGCCTATCTCTCCTTACTCCATTCCATAATTGACTCTGCTGCCCAGATCATTTTTCTATAAAGCCGTTCAGTCCAAGCTTCCCTACTCCTCGAGAGGAGAGTAGTTCTTCATCCAACTCTGCATCAAACTCTTCACCATAGGCTCTAAACCACTCAATCACCTGGTCCCCTGCTACCTTACCTCCCTGATTTCCTACTGCAACCCAACCAGGAAACTCAACTCCTCTAATGCCAACCTACTTTTCATTCATTCAATAGTATTTATTGAGCGCTTACTATGTGCAGAGCACTGTACTAAGCGCTTGGGATGAACAAGTCGGCAACAGATAGAGACAGTCCCTGCCGTTTGATGGGCTTACAGTCTAATCGGGGGAGACGGACAGACAAGAACAATGGCACTAAACAGCGTCAAGGGGAAGAACATCTCATAAAAACAATGGCAACTAAATAGAATCAAGGCGATGTACAATTCATTAACAAAATAAATAGGGTAACGAAAATATATACAGTTGAGCGGACGAGTACAGTGCTGTGGGGATGGGAAGGGAGAGGTGGAGGAGCAGAGGGAAAAGGGGAAAATGAGGCTTTAGCTGCGGAGAGGTAAAGGGGGGATGGCAGAGGGAGTAGAGGGGGAAGAGGAGCTCAGTCTGGGAAGGCCTCTTGGAGGAGGTGATTTTTAAGTAAGGTTTTGAAGAGGGAAAGAGAATCAGTTTGGCGGAGGTGAGGAGGGAGGGCATTCCAGGACCGCGGGAGGACGTGACCCAGGGGTCGACGGCGGGATAGGCAAGACCGAGGGACGGTGAGGAGGTGGGCGGCAGAGGAGCGGAGCATGCGGGGTGGGCGGTAGAAAGAGAGAAGGGGGGAGAGGTAGGAAGGGGCAAGGTGATGGAGAGCCTTGAAGCCTAGAGTGAGGAGTTTTTGTTTGGAGCGGAGGTCGATAGGCAACCACTGGAGTTGTTTAAGAAGGGGAGTGACATGCCCAGATCGTTTCTGCAGGAAGATGAGCCGGGCAGCGGAGTGAAGAATAGACCAGAGCGGGGCGAGAGAGGAGGAAGGGAGGTCAGAGAGAAGGCTGACACAGTAGTCTAGCCGGGATATAACGAGAGCCCGTAATAGTAAGGTAGCCGTTTGGGTGGAGAGGAAAGGGCGGATCTTGGCGATATTGTAGAGGTGAAACCGGCAGGTCTTGGTAACGGATAGGATGTGTGGGGTGAACGAGAGGGACGAGTCAAGGATGACACCGAGATTGCGGGCCTGAGAGACGGGAAGGATGGTCGTGCCATCCACGGTGATGGAGAAGTCTGGGAGCGGACCGGGCTTCGGAGGGAAGATGAGGAGCTCAGTCTTGCTCATGTTGAGTTTTAGGTGGCGGGCCGACATCCAGGTGGAGACGTCCCGGAGGCAGGAGGAGAAGCGAGCCTGAAGGGAGGGGGAGAGGACAGGGGCGGAGATGTAGATCTGCGTGTCATCTGCGTAGAGATGGTAGTCAAAGCCGTGAGAGCGAATGAGTTCACCGAGGGAGTGAGTGTAAATGGAGAACAGAAGAGGGCCAAGAACTGACCCTTGAGGAACTCCAACAGTTAAAGGATGGGAGGGGGAGGAGGCTCCAGCGTAGGAGACCGAGAATGATCGGCCAGAGAGGTAAGAGGAGAACCAGGAGAGGACAGAGTCTGTGAAGCCAAGGTGAGATAAGGTATGGAGGAGGAGGGGATGGTCGACAGTGTCAAAGGCAGCAGAGAGGTCAAGGAGGATCAGAATGGAGTAGGAGCCATTGGATTTGGCAAGAAGGAGGTCATGGGTGACCTTAGAGAGAGCAGTCTCGGTAGAGTGGAGGGGACGGAAGCCAGATTGGAGGGGGTCTAGGAGAGAATGGGAGTTAAGGAATTCTAGGCATCGATTGTAGACGACTCGTTCTAAGATTTTGGAAAGGAAGGGTAGTAGGGAGATAGGACGATAACTGGAGGGGGAAGTGGGGTCAAGAGCGGGTTTTTTTAGGATGGGGGAGACGTGGGCGTGTTTGAAGGCAGAGGGGAAGGAGCCCTTGGAGATTGAGTGGTTAAAAATAGAAGTTAAGGAAGGGAGGAGGGCAGGGGCGATGGTTTTAAGAAGGTGAGAGGGAATGGGGTCCGAGGCGCAGGTGGAGGGGGTGGCACTTGCGAGGAGGGAGGAGATCTCCTCTGAGGATACTGCAGGGAAGGATGGGAAGGTAGGGGAGGGGGTTGTTGGGGGGGAGGGGAGAGGCGGAGGGGTGACTTTGGGGAGCTCAGACCTGATCGTGTTGATTTTCGTGAGGAAATAGGTGGCCAGATCATTAGGGGTGAGAGATGGGGGAGGGGGAGGAACAGGGGGCCTAAGGAGAGAGTTAAAGGTCCGGAACAATCGGCGGGGGTGACGGGCATGGGTGTCGATGAGGGAGGAGAAGAAGCTTTGCCTGGCGGAGGAGAGGGCAGAGTTAAGGCAGGAAAGGATAAATTTGAAGTGTGTGAGGTCGGCTCGGTGCTTGGACTTTCGCCAGCAGCGCTCAGCAGCTCAAGCATAGGAGCGTAGGAGGCGGACGGAGGAGGTGATCCAGGGCTGTGGGTTAGTGGCGCGAGAGCGGCGGAGGGAAAGGGGGGCGAGAGAGTCGAGATGAGTAGAGAGGGTGGAGTTGAGAGCGGAGACCTGATCGTCGAGAGTGGGAAGAGAGGACAGGGCGGCAAGGTGAGGCGAGATGCTATTGGAAAGACGGATGGGATCGAGTGAGCGGAGGTCTCTGTGGGGCAGTAGCGAAGATTTGCAGGGGGAGGGAGTGTGAGAGATGAGGCAGGTGAGAAGGTTATGGTCCGAGAGAGGGATTTCAGAGTTGGTGAGTGAGGAGATAGTGCAGCGGTAGGAGATGATGAGATCGAGGGTGTGACCGAGTCGGTGAGTGGGCGCGGTATGGTGGAGGAGGAGGTCGGCAGAGTCGAGGAGGGATAGCAGGCGGGCGGCAGAGGAGTCGTCGGGTACATCCGTATGGATGTTGAAGTCTCCAAGGATCAGAGTGGGCAGAGAGAAGGAGAGAAGGAAGGTGAGAAAGGGGTCAAGGTGGTTGAAGAAGTCGGAGGTGGGACCGGGAGGGCGGTAGATGACGGCGACAAGTAACTGGAGTGGGTGGTAGAGGCGAATGATATGGGCTTCGAAGGAGGGGAAGGAGAGGGAGGGGGGAGGAGGGATAGTGCAGAAGCGGCATCGGGGCGAGAGGAGGAAGCCGACGCCTCCTCCCTTACCGGTGAGTCTGGGGGAGTGGGAGAAGGAGAGGCCTCCGCTGGAGAGAGCGGCGGCGGAGACCGTGTCTTCGGGAGAGAGCCACGTTTCCGAAAGGGCGAGGAGGAGGAGAGAGTGGGAGAGGAAAAGGTCATGGATGAAAGGTAGCTTGCCTGTAACAGAGCGGGGGTTCCAGAGGCCACACTTGAAAGTAGCTGTGGGTGCAAGGGGAGGAGGGGGGGAAGGGCGGGGGGAGGGGAGGGTTTGGATGGGAAGGAGGTGGCGGGGCCCTGGACGAGGAGAGGGGGATGAGGGGTGGCGGTGGGACAAGAGGACTGGGATGGGGCATGGGTGGGGAAGAGAGAAGGGGGGAGGGGGTGAAGAGGGGGTTTGGTGGGGGGAAGAGTAGGGGGAGGGGGAAGAGGGGTAGCGCTGGTAAAGTGGGGTTCTAGGGCGGGAGAGAGGAGGGGGGAGGAGACAGAGGAGAGAGCGGGAAAGAGCTGAGCGAGAGAGGGGAAGGGGAAGGGGAGGATAGGAAGGGGCGGGAGGGGGGAGGGGGGAGGAGGGACATGGCGAGGCCAGAGAGGTGGGTGGCAGCACTGACAACAATAAACAGTAATAAACGAAATCGGTAATATAGCAACATGATACAATATGATACAATACAGTGGTGCTAATATAGCAACATGATGCAGTATGATACAATATAGTCGTGTTAATAAAAGGGGTGATGACTGTACCTCAGTCTCATCTATCTCACTGCCAATCTCTTGCCCACTTTCTGCCTCTGGCATGGAATGTCCTTCTTCATATCTAACAGATGATCACTCTCTCCATCTTCAAAGACTTATTATAAGCAGTTCTCCTCAAAGAGGTCTTCCTTAAGCCCTCATTTCCTCTTCTCTCCTTCCCTTCTGTGTCACTTTTACACTTGGAGTTCCACCCTTTATTCACCCCTCCCTCAGCCACACAGCATTTATGTACATAATCAGTAATCAGTAATTTATTTACATTAATGTCTCTATCCCCTCCAGATTGTTGTGAACGGGAATGTGACTGTCATATTGTACTCTCTGCCAAGTGCTTAGTACAGTGCTCTGCACAGAGTAAGCACAAATGATTTATAGAACGACTATGCACTTGGATCTATATCCTTTAAGCACTTTATTCACCCTATCCTTATCCACACATCATTTATGTACATATCCATCATTTATTTAAATGGCTGTTTGTCCTTCTAGATTGTAAGCTCCTTAGTGGGGAATGCGTTTACCAACTCTGTTGTACTGCACTTTCCTAAATGCTTCTACAATACTCTGAACATAGTAAGCATTTAATAGGTACCAAAGATTGACTGATTGATTGAAAATCCTCATGGGCTCAAGTGCAGTAAAAATGACTAAAAAACAGAGTATTTGTCAGTGAGGTCTATGTTATTAAAGAGGAATAGTATACTTGTATAGAATCTGGCACTCCCACACATTGTAAATTCCTCAATGAATCAATCAGTAGTATTTATTGATCACCAGACTCTAAGCTCATTGTGGACAGGGAATGCCTCTGCTTATTGTTACATTATACTCTCTCAAGTATTTAATACAGTACTAAGCACAAAGTAAGGATTCAGTCAATGTCATTGAATGAATATTATTGAATATTGTTTGGCGAACACTGTACTAACCATGTGGATGAGTCTTGTATTGTCTTATATGCTGTCAAGTCATCTCCAACCCATAGCGACTCCATGAACACATCTCTCCCAGAGCGCTCCACCTCCATGTGCAATCATTCTGGGCGTGTAACCATACAGTTTTCTTGGTTAAACTATGGAAGCAATTTAACATTACCTTCTTCCATGCAGCAAACAAGTCTCTGCCCTGGACTCTCTCCCATGCTGCTGCTGCCCAGCACAGGTACAATTAAGTAAATTAATTTAATCCTTGTCCTCAAGGAGTTTATAGTATGGGGGAGACAAACACTAAAATAATTTATAGAAAGGACAAAGGAAGACAATGGGTTACATTATATTTCCTCTCCTCCTGTGCTCGAGCTGTGGAGCACTGATGGTAGAAAACCAGTCATATGACTGACCTTTCCTTTACTTCTCCATCTTTATTAACTTCCATTTCCCATTACCCCCACAAGCTGTTCTAGATGTTAAACTCCCTCCTCAAGGCTCTTTTTTTTAATGATATTTGGTAAGCACTTCCTATGTGTCAAGCACTATACTAAGTGCTGGGGTAGATACAAGCTAATCAGGTGGGTGATAGTCTATGTCTCACATGGGGCTCACAGTAATAATCCCTATTTTACAGATCAGATAATTTAGAGACTGTCACCCATTGCCGGGGACAGGTTCTTTCAGAATCGGCGCGGGAGAGAGAGAGAGGCTGGAGATGGAAAACCTGAGTTTTGTATAGAATTTATTCCACGGGCCGGATTGAATTAATTAATTATTTAGACACGACAGTCGGCCTTCCCTTTTGGGGGAAGTATGGTGTTAAAGCTTCCCCTTTGGGAGGAATTTGGTGTTAAAGCTTTCCTGATGGGAGGATTACACTAGTATGTTACTCGAGTGTGGGCGGACCAGGGCCCGCCCAGGAAGAGCTCGTTAATGGTTTACTAACAACGTGGTGAGGCGGCTAGTTCCCACCATGTGCGCACCCACTTGGGAGGAATCCACTTAAGCATTCAATCTACTTATGCGCCGACCCCATTTAGGCTTTAGATTTACTTATGCATTACACACGCGTGCGTTAAACTCACTTGCGCGTTACACTCGCTTGTACACTACCCACTTACGCACTAAACTCACATGTGCATTATACTCACTTGTACATTGCCCGCTTATACACTAAGCTCACATATGCGTTACACTCATACATTACCCACTAATGTATTTAACCCAGTTATGTGTTACACTCACCCGTCCCACGACCCCTGTCTCTGTGCGTTGTTCCTGGTGGCAGAATGGCGTCTGGTGCTCGGGACAGGGAGAGACACGTGGGTGGCCGTTGCTACTGCTGTGATCTTCCCAGAGAGGGAGAGACCCGAGCACCAGAGGCAACAGGTATTTATTACCTTGGTTTGGGTGGTCCCCACTTCCTTCCTGTTCAATCTCCGCCCCCTTCCGCTCCCTTCCCTTCCATACCTTATTGGGTTGGCACGGAGGTGAGGGACACCTATCTTCCCGTCCTGCCTCCTCTGGCCAGAGAGGTTACGTCATTGATGGCATTTTGACCTTTGGGTAGCCAGTGCCCAGGTCCACCTTGGCACAGAGACAGAGAAGTGAAATGACTTGCCCAAGGTCACAGTGCAGACAAGTACCAGAACAGAATTAGAACCTAGGTCTTTCTGACTCCCAGTCCTTCGCTCTATCTACTATTCCATGTTGCTTCTCCTCCTGTCCCCCATCCCCTCAACTCTTTCCCTCCTTAATGACCTAGCCACATACTTGGTAGATAAAATTAAAACCATAGGTGTCATCTCCTTGAAAACTACCCTGCTTCTCTCTTCTTCTTCCATCCTCCTGCACCCTCTTTGACTACTCCCATATTCCCAGGAGAATCTCAAGAGAAGATCTCTTGACTCCTCTCAAAATATACTCTCTCCTCTGTGCCTATCAACCTAACCTTTTCATATATGTTATTAAAACACTTGCCACCTCCTCTCTTCCCTCCCTGACACCCATCTTCAAGCATTCTCTTCCCAATACCTTTTCCCCACTTCTTTCAAACATCTTCCTCATGTATCTTCTATCCTAAAAACCCTCCCTTGATCCCACAGCTACCTCCAGTTATCTGACTCTTACCATTCCTCTCCAAACTCCTTGGGGGAGTTGGCTAAACCTTCAGTCTCCATTTCCTCTCATCTATTCTTAATCACCACTAATCTCATATACATCCTCTTTACAAAGCTCCCCTCTCTAAAGTTACCAGTGATCTCCTCTTGCCAAATTCAATGACCTCTACTCCACGGTAACTCTTCTTGACCTCTAAGAACCACCTCCTTCTCTTTGCCACATAAGCCAACCATGGCTTCATATACACTGTCCCCTCCAGTTCTCCTCCTATTTCTCTGACCACTCCTTCTCAGTCTCTTTTGCTGGCTTCTCCTCTGCCTCCAATCCTCTGACAATTGGGATCACTCAAGGCTCAGTTCAAGGCTCAGTCCTGAGGCCCCTTCTAGTCTCCATCTGCATCCACTCCTTTGGAGAACTCATTCACCCCCATGGCCTCAACTACCACCTCTGAAAAGATGATTTCCCAATCTACCTCTCCGGCCCTCACATCTCTCCTCTCGAGTCAGTCAATCAATCAATCATATTTATTGAACACTTACTGAGTGCAGCTACTTCAGAGAGGACAACACAATAATATAATGGATACATTCCCTAAACACAACAAGCAGTCTATAATCTCACATTTCCTCCTGACTTCAGGACAACTCTACCTAAATGTCCCAAGGATGCCTCAAGTTAAACATATCCTGAGTAGAGTTCCTTATATATTCCCACCCAAACGCTGTGATCTCCATCACTGCAGACAACACCACTATCGTCCCTATCTCACAAGACAATATCCTTGGTATTTTCCTACACCTACAGTGATGTCTGTCACCTCCTCTAGATTATAAACTCTTTGTGGGCTGGGAACTCTGTTGTATTGTACTATTCCAAGCACTTAATACAGTGCTCTGCACAAAGTAAGGGTTCAATAATACAAATGACGGATTGATACGTATGAGTTAATACTTAAGTAATAGGTTATATGAGAATTGTGCAGAAGTGCAACTTTGTGTGTTATTTAAATATATTGTTCAATCAATCAGTGAATCAATGGTATTTATTGAGTGCTTATTATGTGTAGAGCACTCTGTACTAAACACTTGGGAGAGTACAATACAACTGAGTTAGCAGACCTGTTCCCTGCTAACAGCAAGCTTACAGTCTAGAAGGTGAGACGTACCTTAATATAAATAATTTGTAATATATAATTCAAAGATATGTATTTAAGTATTGTGGGGTCAAGGGTGGGGCAAATTTCAAATGCCCAAAGGTCACAGATCCAAGTGTAATTATGTGGTTGGATTATGAAAAGTGGCATAGTCACCACGTTTCCTTATAGAACAAGAAATGAATTTGACCTTGGCTATTCTGATTGCGATCCACTTTTACATTCTCTCTCTCTTCTGATTATGCCAATCTTCCCAAAGTCTTGACTCAAGGAGAACAATCCTTCTCTAGCTTTATGCCGGGGTAGAAAGTCTGTCAGTATTCATCCTTGTTGGACTCTATGCTGCTTTGAGTCCTTAGAACCACCTTAGAATTCAGTGCCCAATTTCAATTCAAGATTTAGCAAGTACTTGGACATGCTACTCTCATATCCTCCTTTCATGGCTTATTCAAGGAAATCTGTGGCAATGTCCATTGACTCAATATAGTAAGCTGACTGCATTCCAGGGTCTTGGTATTGGTGATCCTGCCTTATCATTTGATGTTGACTTTGATTCTTAGGTGATGACGAAACTACTCAAGAATTCATAGGGGTTTCCAGATTTACAGTCATGTAAAGGCTAGATTTGGCTATGGATTCATAAACCTTCAGTTTGGCATGAAACAAGATACCCTGTTTTCAGCAAAGTTTATCAGTCACTCAAGTGACTCCAGGGGACAGTATTGAAAATGATCTTCATTTAATTTGTGTTGGGGAGTAGGGTATTACCCAGGAAGGATTTAGTATCCTGAGTATGAAATTGTTCTACAGGAGTTGGACTAGTATGATATTTTGGAGAGAAGATAATTTCAAACAATACCCATATATGTATGTCCCTAAAGGGTCCCTGAGAATGAAGCATGAAAAAGTGAACAAATCTGGGAGCTAGAATGTGGAAGAAATTTAGTTGTGATTCAAATCCTTCAACCTTTTCCCAGATAATCCCACTGTCTTGGTAGAGTAACATTATTATTATCATGATGTTGATGAAGATTATAATTATTATTATTATTATGTCATTTGTTAAGCATTTACTATGTACCAGGCACTGTACTAAGTGCTGGGGTGGATAGAAGCAAATTGGGTTGAACACAGTTCCTGTTTCTTGTGGGGCTCATATTCTCAATCCCCATTTTACAGATGAGCGAACTGAGGCACAGAGAATTAAAGTGACTTGCCCGAGGTCACACAGCAGACAAGTGGCGGAACCACGATTAGAACCCATAACCTCCTGACTTACAGGCCCTATCCACTATACCATGCTGTTTTTCATATGTTTCTCATAGATTTGTTAAGTACTACATGTCAAAACCTGTTCTAAGCACAAGTTAATCAGGTTGAACACAGACCCTGTCCCACAGTGGGCTCCCATTCTAAATATGTTTTTTATTTTGTTTTGTTGGTACTTGGTAAGCGCTTACTAGGTGCCAGGCACTGTTCTCAGTGTTTAATATAAATTAATCAGGTTAGACACAGTCCTTGGCCTAAATAGGGCTCAAAATCTTAACCCAAATTTTACAGATGAGGTTACTGAAGCTCAGAGAAGTTACATGAGTTGCCCAAGGTCACACAGCAGACAAATGACAAACAGGCAATTGAATGTACATTTTTCAGATGAGGAAACAGATACAGAGAAGTTAAGTGACTGGCCCAAGTTCACAAAGCAGACAAGTGATGGAGCTGGGACTCGAACCCAGGTCCTTAGCTTCCCAGGCCACTGCACTTTGCACTAAGACACGCTGCTCCTCAAACCCTTGATCCTAAAACTAGTATTGTAAGAACTAAATGACTCAATGAAAGCTAAGGGTAACTTGAATTACCTTTCCAAGTAGCATGGCCTAGTGGGTAGACCATGGGCCTGGGCATCAGAAGGACCTGGGTTGTAATCTCAATTCAGCCACATATCTGCTGTGTGATGTTGAGCAAGTTATTTAACTTCCCTGTGCCTCATTTACCTTGTATGTAAAATTCATTCATTCATTCAATAGTATTTATTGAAATAATAAATAATAATGTTGGTATTAGTTAAGCGCTTACTATGTGCCAAGCACTGTTCTAAGCGCTGGGGGAGATACAGGGTAATCAGGCTGTCCCACGTGAGGCTCACAGTTAATCCCCATTTTACAGATGAGGTAACTGAGGCACAGAGAAGTTAAGTGACTTGCCCACAGTCACACAGCTGACAAGTGGCAGAACAGGGAGTCGAACCAATGACCTCTGACTCCGAAGCCCAGGCTCTTTCCTCTAAGCCATGCTGGCGCTTACTGTGTGCAGAGCACTGTACTAAGCGCTTGGAATGTACAAGTCAGCAACAGATAGAGACAGTCCCTGCCCTTTGATGGGCTTACACTCTAATTGGGGGAGACAGGCAGACAAGAACAATGGCAATAAATAGAGTCAAGGGGAAGAACATCTCATGAAAACAATGGCAACTAAATAGAATCAGGGTGATGTACATCTCATTAAACAAAATAAACAAAATAAATAGGGTGATAAAGATATATACAGTCAAGCGGACAAGTACAGTGCTGAGGGGGTGGGATGGGAGAGGGGGAGGAGGAGAGGGAAAGGGGGGAGAAGAGGGTTTAGCTGCAGAGAGGTGAAGGAGGGGTAGAGGGAGCAGAGGGGAAAAGGGGAGAGCTCAGTCTGGGAAGGCCTCTTGGAGGAGGTGAGCTTTAAGTAGGGTTTTGAAGAGGGGAAGAGAATGAGATTGAGGTGAGGAGGGAGGGCATTCCAGGACCGTGGGAGGACGTGGCCCAGGGGTCGATGGCGGGATAGGCGAGACCGAGGGATGGTGAGGAGGTGGGTGGCAGAGGAGCGGAGCATGAGGGTGGGAAGTAGAAAGAGAGAAGGGAGGAGAGGTAAAAAGGGGCAAGGTGATGGAGAGCCTTGAAGCCTAGAGAGAGTAGTTTTTGTTTGGAGCGGAGGTTGATAGGCAACCACTGGAGGTGTTTAAGAAGGGGAGTGACATGCCCAGATCGTTTCTGCAGGAAACATTAAAGATTAAGACTGTGAGTCCTATGTGAGAAATGGACTGAGTTCAAGTTGATTATCCTGTAACTAGCCCAATGCTTTGTACAGTGCCTGGAATATAGTAAGCATGGCATATAGTAAGTGCTTAAGAAATACCATTAAAATAATTTGTTCACCATGAAAATAGAAACCATAATATTCTATAACAAGATGAGAGTTAGGCATGAGGGCAGGAAAATATGGTTGGGGTGAGTTAAACCATAGATAGAAAAAAACCAAAAACTTAAGGGCAAAAAGAGAATATGCAAGAAAAAAATTAGGAGCTGACAAATAAAGGAATAATGAAAGAAAGGCCCAGATATAATGACAAAGTAAACAGTGGATTTATAAAGAAATAAAATAAATGTCAGGATGAAGATTAGGAGAAAGAAAAAACTGTAAAGCAGAAACCACCATTTTTGGAGAAATTCTTGAAAGTCAAATATAACTCAAAAACAAAAAGAAGAAATTATATCTGCCTTTAAAATGAAAAGAAAAATGATAAACAGAACTAATATTCAAAGAAATACACCAGACAGTGGAACAGAGAGAAAAAAGAAACCAGAGAAAGGATGTTCAGTAAAATATGAATCAAACTAGTTTTTCCAATTGGAAGCATATTGCATGGTAGGTATGTTTGCTGTAGGAAAATAAGTTACTGCTTTAGTGTTCTGCATCACACAAATTCAATGTGCCAGCTAAATACTGTAACTTATTTCCTGCCTTTGATATCGTCACTGTGGGTGTGTTGTCTAAGTTAAATGATTTGCCCATGGCTATGTAAGTCAGTCTGAGATAAAGATGGAATTCAGAATGTCCAGTTATCCCCTTGGTCTAGTTACAGAGAACAGAAAAAAAAATATATTTTTCTATCTCACAGAATTTAGGTGCATTTAATTTAAAATTTTATCACAGCTGCGTTTTAACTCTTTAATGGTTGCATCCATATCAATATTTTTTAAAAATTTTTATAGCCAATCAGTTCATTTCAATCATGTATTGAGCACTTACTATAAGCAAAGCTCTATACTGAGCCCTTGGGCACTGTACTAATCTGTTAACAAGTATATACTATTCTTGTTTCCAAGAGTAGAAAATTTTATAGTTGTAACTTTCAAACAATTTGCATAACTCCCCTTTTGGGGACTTTGTACTTCACATTTGTGGGATATTAAAACTTATATTTTGATGATGATTTTGATGAGGATCATTGGATCTTTTTTTCCCACAAAATCAAGCTCATCTAGGTCATTCTGGAGGGCTTGAAAATGTTGCACTCATTTTTCCCAACTTTTTTTTACATGCCTCTGCACAGTCTGCTTTCAACCAGAAGCAAAGAGACTGAAATAGCAATGGAAATGCTATTTTCACCAGGTTTGTATCACATTTATAAATGAAAAAGGGAGAGAGGAGGCACAGTCTGGTGAAAAGGACCAAAGAATGAAGAATCTGGTATGCTTCGACTCATGAGTACTGTGACCTTGGCCTACACAGACTTCTAGACTGTGAGCCCATTGAGGGCAGGGATTGTCTCTTTTTATTGTTATATTGTACCTGCCAAATACTTAGTACAGTGTTCTCCACACAGTGCTCAATAAATACGATTGAATGAATGAATAAATAAATGTTCAACCCTATTCCGTCTCCGATGTGAAAGAAAGGAATCTTCCTTTTCCTGAAAGGTTATTTATACATCATCAGAAGGGGATTATGGATTAGCAGTTGGCTATGGCCAAAGCAACAACTTTTCAATTAAGTTTACTGAGCAGTTCTTGTGTGCAGAGCACTGTACTAAGTGCTTAGGAGAGGACAAGACAACATAATTTGTAGACACAATCCCTTCCCTCCAGGAGTTTACCTGTCCCACAGTACCTGCCATGCCCGCAGAGGCCCAGATGAATAGAATAGTATGGTGGAAGCAACAGTGTGGATAGCAGTAGAAGCGAAGTAGAACTGTGGAACCACCTTATAAGCGCCTTACCATGGCCTCAGTGCCGGTTAGAATGACTTGTAATGCAACTCTCTTCTCAGTCCAGCAACTGATGATAGCTGGTCTCCCTTCAGGACCATGTGATTGACATTTTATTTCTGTAAATTCTTACATTAGGCTCCTGTCTCCTATCTCTCCCCATTTCAGTCCCTACTTCACTCTGCTGCCTGGAATTTTTTTTTCAAAACTATTCAAGGCATGTTTTCCCACTCCTCCAAATGCTCCAGTGGCTGCCCATCCACCTCTTTATCAAACAGAAACTCATTACCATTGGCTCTGAAGCATTCATTTAGCTTTTACTCCTATTTTACCTCACTGATTTTGTAATATAACGCGCACCTCTCACTTCACTCCTCTAACACCAGCCTACACACTCCCCTTTCATATTTATATTCATACTAGACAAGTCATCATTGGCCCCACCTTCAAAGCCCGACTAAAATCACATCTACTCTATGACACTTTCTCTAAGCCCACATTTCCCCTATTCGTTTTCCTTTCTGCAATATCTCTGCACTTGTTATTCACCCCACATCTAGTCCCACATTACATTTGTATATATCCTTATACACTCTCATTTTCTCTACCAGTAATTCATTTAAATGTCTGTCTACCTCTCTAGACTGAAAGTCACTTGTGGGCAGGATCCATGTCTAAAATTCTATTGTATTCTACATTCCCAAGCACTTAGTATAGTGCTTGGCACAGAGTGAAAAATTGATAAATACCATTTATTGATCGACTGATTGATTGGAACTCTTTGTGGGCAGAGATCATGAACTCTGCTTCTGTTGTACTTCTCCACGGTCTTTACATGCAATAGGAGTTCAATAAATGCTACTATTGATCATTACAATTTTAGTTGAAAAGAATTGTCCATCATCAATGCAACAGTGACATCACTTTTGTAGGTAGACTATTCATTTCATATGAGCTAAAGCTTAGATTTTAGATGATTCGTAATCCTAGGATTTCTCACTGCATCACATTTCCTCTTCTAATAAATAATAATAATAATAATGGTATTTGTTAAGCGCTTACTATGTGCCAAAATGGGTAATGGACATTATTCCTGGAAACTATCACATGTCAAATCATTATTTATTATTGTCATTTGTTTCCCCATTCTAGAATCTCTTTCTCAACTCATGATCTATCTGTACACAAATAACAACCTGAACTTGTAGGTTGAAAAGAATTAAAAAAGCGGAATAACCCAAGACAACCTACAGGCCACTCCACAGCTACCTCACGAGAGTGGTTAAGATGAATGTTTTCAAAAGCATCTTTGGATTGTCTGAGTCACTCTATCCATGTCCAGGAGGTGGCTCAGGGGATTAATAATAGTCAACAGAACCACTCAAGGCTAGTTAGTGGAAAATTACCCCTTGTGAAGTATGTTGGTGGCCTCAGGCCAGATTCAATTGGAGAGGTCTTCCTGAAAATTGCCTTCACACCTGGCATCCTTTTTGACTTCTATTATGGCTTTCAGCCAGAGACCTGACAGAAATGTGAAACCTTATATAATAGTAACCTCAGAGCCCAACTATCCTATCAAATTCAGAACCCTCACACCACCAAAGTACAAGATCTCACTTGAAAAGAAAATATGCCTTTCTTGCCTCTCAACAGGAAGCTACTTTCTCCTATGCTTTGATCAGAGTTTCTTTAACAGGAAACCTTATCAATCAGGGAGGTCTAATCGACATAAATATTGGTGTCAGTTGATTTTCTATGGGATAAAACATCTTTTTACCAATCTCAATGATTTGAGAAGGAAGGAAATGTGAAATACCCAGAGATACTGAAAGTAAAAGGACTCTTCACCTTAGAAATCAAAAAAACAAATTCCTGGCCATTAATTTTAACTCTTGCTTCCTTCTGTTATCCCTGTACCTGAATTCTTTATTCTCCCACTGTGTCCCAGCTCAAGCTGTCCGGTCTCCCGAGAAAACACCAAGTTTCTCTCCTGCTTATTTAATGCTCCGTTTCCTTGATCTGTAATACCTTACTCTCTCAGCTTTACCAAATTATCCCTTCTATTTAAAGCCTTTCCCAAATCAACTACAGGAGGTATTCTTGATAAATGCTCCCATTTTCCTAGATCTGGCATTTTATCAGCCACTTAGCAGTCATCAGTCAATCAATATACTTACTGAGTGATTACTCTGTGTACACAGGACTATATTATACATTTAGGTGAGAAAATTGAGGAAGAAATGTGATCTCTAGACTGTCAGCTTGTCCTGCGTAGGTAATGTGTCTGTGATACAGTAATGTTGTACATTCCTAAGTGCTTAGTACAGTGCTCTGCACAGAGGGAAGTGTTCAATAAATTCATTCAGTCATATTTATTAAGTGCTTACTGTGTGTAGAGCACTGTACTAAGTGCTTGGGAAAGTACAATACAACAATGAAGAGTGACAAGCACTGCCCATAACAAGCTCACAGTCTAGGAGGGGAGATATGTACATCAATTTGAATAAACAGATCTCAATACAAATAAATACAGATACATGCATAAGTTATTTGGGGTAGGGAGAGGGGGAAAGAAAAGGGGGAGCAAGTCAGGGTGATGCAGAAGCGAGTGGGAAATGATGAAAAATGGGGTTTAGTCTGGGAAGATCTCTTCGAGGAGAAGTGCCTTCTGTAAGGCTTTGAAGGGGAGGAGAGTAATTTTCTGGCAGATTTGAAGAGGGGGACATTCAGGCCAGAGGCAGGATGGCCCAGGGGTCTGCAGCGACACAGGCAAGATCAAGGCACAGTGAAAAAGTTAGCACCAGAGAAGTAACATAGCATAGTGGAATGAGCATGGGTTTGGGAAACCAGAGGATATGGGTTCTAATCTAGACTCTGCAACTTTTTCATTCATTCAACAGTATTTATTGAGCACTTACTATGTACAGAGCACTGTACTAAGCACTTGGAATATACAATTGGGCAACAAATAGAGACAATCCCTGCCCAATGATGGGCTTACAGTCTAATCGGGGAAGACAGATGGACAAAAACAGAACAACATAAACATGATAAATAGAATCAAGGGGATGTACACTTCATTAACAAAATAAATAGGGTAATAAAAGGGAGAGGGGGTAGGAGCAGAGGGAAAGGGGGCTTAGCTGAGGGGAGGTGAAGGGGCGAAGGGGGAGGGAGCAGAGGGAGGAGGGGGAGCAGAGACAGAGCAGAGGGAGCAGAGGGAAAGGGGGAAGCTCAGTCTGGGAAGGCCTCTTGGAGGAGATTAGCTCTAAGTAGGGTTTTGAATTAGTTTGGTAGAGGTGAGGAGGGAGGGCATTCCAGGACAGCGGGAGGACGTGGCCCAGGAGTTGATGGCGGGATAGGCTAGAACGGGGGATGGTGAGGAGGTGGGTGGCAGAGGAACGGAGAGTGCGGGGTGGGCAGTAGAAAGAGAGAAGGGAGGAGAGGTAGGAGGGGGCAAGGTGATGGAGACCCTTGAATAATAATAATAATGTTGGTATTTGTTAAGCGCTTACTATGTGCAGAGCACTGTTCTAAGCGTTGGGGTAGACACAGGGGAATCAGGTTGTCCCACGTGGGGCTCCCAGTCTTAATGCCCATTTTACAGATGAGGGAACTGAGGGACAGAGAAGTGAAGTGACTTGCCCACAGTCACACCGCTGACAAGTGGCAGAGCTGGGATTCGAACTTATGAGCCCTGACTCCAAAACCCATGCTCTTTCCACTGCGCCACGCTGCTTCTCTTGAGTGAGAAGTTTTTGTTTCATGCGAAGGTTGATAGGCAACCAGTGGAGTTTTTTAAGAAGGGGAGTGACATGCCCAGAGCGTTACTGCAGGAAGATGAGCCAGGCAGAGGAATGAAGAATAGACTGGAGGGGGGAGAGACAGGAGAAAGGGAGATCAGAGAGAAGGCTGACACAATAATCCAGCCGGGATATTATGAGAGCCTGTAACAGTAAGATAGCCGTTTGGGTGGAGAGGAAAGGGCGGATCTTGGCGATACTTCAGTGCTTAGTACAGTATTTGGCATGTACTGAGCGCTTAACAAATACTATAATCACTAGGAGTGAAGTATGGGGGCTGGGTTGTAGAAGGAGAGGAGTGAGGTGAGGTAGGAGATGGCCAGGTATGGAGTGTTTTAAAGCCAATGGTGAGGAGTTTTTGTTTGATATGGCAGTGGATAGGCAACCACTGGAGATTTTTGAGGGGGGGAGGACATGTCATGAATGTTTCTGTAATATGGACTGGAGTGGGGAGAGGCAGGAGTTTAGGAGTTCAGCAAGGAGGCTGATGCAGTAATCTAGGCGGGTTAGAATTAGTGACTGTATTAACATGCTAAACATTTAATCAGTATTCATCATCAAAAATTACCACTGATGATGAGGTTCTTCCTAAAATGTCATTCTATTCAAGTCTTCCCACTCCTCAAAGTCTTCTTCAGTGGTTATCAGTTATCCTTTGTATCAAGCAGAAACTTATGACCATTGGCTTTAAGGAATGCCATCAGCTCTCTCCCTCTTATTTTTCTTCTCTCTTCTCTTACTACACTCTGCATTGTATTTGTTATTTTTCTCAAGTCCACCTATATCACTGTGCCTCATGTTCTATTTTTCCAACTCCAACCGATTACTCAAAGACTTTCTCTGCTGGATTCCCTCCTCAGTCAAATCTGCTAGGTCAATGCTCTCACCATCTTCAAACCTTTCTGAAATCCCACCAATGGGAAACCTTCTGTGATTAATTTTTCTTTTCCCTATCACTTAAGAATTTATATGCCACTCCATACCTAGGGACCCACAGATCACTCATGATACTTCTGTACATATAAATTCACTTTTTAGGCACTTCACATTCACATACCAGTCTTTCCATTTTCTTTGTCATCCAATATGTAATTTTTTATGGTATTCGCTAAGCTTGTACTATGTGCCAGGCCCTGTTCTAAATGCTGGGATAGATAGATACAAAGGAATCAGTTTGGACATAGTCCACGTATGGCCTATAGTCTTAAACTCCTTTTTATAGATGAAGTAACTGAGGCCCAGAGAAGTGAAGTGAGTTGCCCAAGTTCACACAGCAGACAAGTGGCACAAGCAGGATTAGAATCCAGTTCCTTCTGAATACCAAGCCCATGCTCTATCCATTATGTCACATTGCTTCTCTACTTTATTTCTGCCTCCCTTGCCTGATTGTAAAAGGGCAATAATTACATCTTCTAACACAGTTACCACATCAAATGCATAGTTCAGTTCTCTGCACAGTGTAGCTGCTGAAAACTGACTGATTGATATGCAGACCATTCTAAGATATATGTGTACACAGTGCTAAAATCAGCTGTTAGGTTAGTACAATATGGTAAATTTGGGCTTAATTAGGGAATGCCTCCTAGAGGAGGCCAAAAAGCTTTGAAAATACAGAAAGTTGTAAGTTGACAAATTTGAAGGAGAAAGGTGTCCCAGGCAGAAAATAGTCATAAGCAGGGTGTTAGAGATAGAAGAATCGAGAACAAGACATTATGGGAGGAGAATTGATTGGGAGAAACAAGAAGTATAAGCTGGGATATAATGGAAGAAATGTTTGGATAAGAAAAGGAGAGAACTGACGGAGTGCTTTAAACCAAATGGTGAAGAGTTTTTGCTATATGGGAGATGAAGGATTGGACGTTTTCTGAGAAAAGAAAGGTTTTGTGTTTGATCTGGACAGAAAAGGAATTTTGGACTTAGAGGGGAAGGCTGGAGATAGGGGGACTAAAAAGGACCTTGTACTGAAGAACGACCAGGGAATAATTTGGACATAGAGCATGGTGGTAGCAGTGTGTCCCCTCCCCTATCGTGTGTCCCATCCCTGTCCTTATTGGACACATTCCTTGCCCACAGTAACCTTACTGTGCAGAGGGAGAGACAGATAATAATATAAAGAAATAAATTATAGATATGTACATAAGTGGTTTGGGGCTGAGAAAGGGGTGAATAAAGGGTGCAAATCCATATGCAAGGGTGACAGAAGGGAGCAGGAGAAGAGGAAATGAAAACTTAGTTGGGGAAGGACTCTGGGAAGAGATGTGCTTTTAATAAGCCTTTGAAATGGGAAGAGTTATCTGTCGGATATGAAGAGGGTGGGCAGTGAGATAAACGAGATAGAGATTCAATAAGTAGCTTGGCATTAGAGGAATGAAGTGTGCTGGCTTGGTTGAAGCAGAATCAGGTAGGTCAGGTAGGAGGGGGCAGGGTGATTGACTGCTTTAAAGTCTATGGTAAGTTTCTGTGTAATGCAGAGGTGGTTGGACAATGACTGGAGGTTTTTGAGGACTAGGGAAACATGAACTCAACGTTTTTGTATAAAAATGATCAATGCAGCAGAATGAAATGTGGACTGGAGTAGGGAGGAGGTACAGAAGTCAGCAAGGAGGCTTATAAGGTAATCAAGGTGGGATAGGATAAGTGCTTGCATTAACATGGTAACAGTATGGATGGAAAAGAAAGGCCATATTCTAGTGATGTTTTGAAGTTTGTACTGACTCTCGGCTCTGCCACTTGTCAGCTGTGTGACTTTGGGCAAGTCACTTAACTTCTTGGTGCCTCAGTTACCTCATCTGTAAAATGGGGATTAAGACTGTGAGCCCCGCGTGGGACAACCTGATTCCCCTGTGTCTACCCCAGCGCTTAGAACAGTGCTCGGCACATAGTAAGCGCTTAACAAATACCAACATTATTATTACTGACAATTTGGTGACAGATTGATTATGGATTGAATGAGAGAGATGATTTGAAGATAATGCCAAGGTTAAAGGCTTTGTTACAGGGAGGATGGGGGTATGGGCAGGGAATGTGTCTGTTTACTGTTGTATTATACTCTCCTGAGCACTTAGTACAGTGTTCTGCACACAGTAAGTGCTCAATAGATACGATTGAATGAATGGTGCTGTCTACCATAACAGGGAAGTTGAGAGGGAAACAGTTTTTGGGTGAGAAGATGAAGAGATCTGATTTGGACATGTCAGTTTGAGATGTTGACAGGGCATTCAAGAAGAGATGTCTTGATGGAGGAAATGAAGGACTGCTGTGAAGGAGAGAGATCAGGGCTTATTTCATTCTCCTGAATGGATCATTTTTCTAAAAACCTGTTCAATCCAAGTTTCCCCACTCCTTCAGAACCCCTAGTGATTGCCCATCCAGCTCTGTATCAAACAGAAGCTCTTTACTTTAGTGCAGTCATCACTTTGGCCCTTCCACTCTTATCTCACTATTTTCCTACTACATCCCAGCATCTTCTAGACTGTGTGTCCGTTTTGGGCAGGGACTGTCTATTTATTGCTAAATTGTACTTCCCAAGCGCTTAGTACAGTGCTCTGCCCACAGTAAGTGCTGAATAAATATGATTGAATGAATGAATTCCCACTTTGCTTCTCTAATCTCAAACTATGCTCTGTACCTAAGTCTTGTCTGTTCTGCCACCGACCCCTCCCCCACATCCTCCCTCGGTTCTGAAAATCCCTCACCTTTCATATCTGACAGAATATCACCCACCCCACCTTCAAAGCCTGATTAAGATCATATCTCTCCCTAGTTACCTTCCCTGAAGAAGCCCTCCTTTCCCCTACTTCCTCTCCCTTCTGCATTGGATTCCCTTGCACTTGGATTTGGACCCTTCATTCACTGCACTCTCAGCCCCACAGCACTCATGTATGTACCCATAATGCAGATGACTTCTAAAGCAAGAGGGTTTTGCCACTCATCTGTTCAGTGACCTTGGGCAAGTCACTTTACTTCTCTCTCCTCAATTCCCTCATCTGTAAAATGGCGATTGAGATGGTGAGCTCCACATGGGACAGGGACTGTGTCCCACTTGATTTGCTTGTATCCACCCTAGCACTTAGTACAGTGTGTGGCACACAGTAGGTGCTTAACAAATCCTATCATTTAAATATTAATTAGCCCTGACCTTGCATATATTCTGCAATCACACATTTCCTCTTCCTCCAGGATATCTCCAATGTGTTTGTCATGCTGGAAGCTCAACTCATTGTCTAAAATTGAATTTACCTTGCTTCTCAAACCAATTCCTCCACTGAATTTTCTTATCCCAGTTGGATTAAAGTGGTGACAGACTGTAAGCTCCTTGTGGGCAAGAAATGTTTCTAGCATCTTTGTAATACCGCTCCCTCCCATGTGCTCAGTATGGTGCACAGTAAGTACTCAATAAATAAGATTGAAAGGCCAGATGAATAGAATGCAGTGTAGATAGAGTTAAAATTTAAAGAGAGATAAAGGGAGATCTTGTGAGAATGGAATGACAACAAGGATTATTGATAATATATTAGGTGCAGAGTTTTGGAGCAAAAGAGATGGTGACATTATCAAATGGGATGAGAAAATTCGGTAGAGGAATTGGTTTGGGAGGCAAGATAAATTCAATTTTAGGCACCGAGTTTGAGCTGCCAGAAGGACAACCACATTGGAGATGTCCTGAAGGAAAAGGAAACATGTGATTGTAGAACAGATGAAAGGTAAGGGCTAATATACAGGCACTATAGCTGAAGCTGCATGAGTTAATGAGCTCCCTGAATGAGTTAGCATAAAGTGAGAAGAGAAAGGGACTCACAATAGAGCCTTGTAGAATAACCATAATTAGGAGGTGTGAGAGGGATGAAGAACCAGCTATAGAGACTGAGAATTTAGAAAGAATATCATAATGATTATGTTGGTATTTGTTAAGAGCTTACTATGAGCCGAGCACTGTTCCAAGTGCTGGGGTAGATACAGGGAAATCAGGTTGTGCCATGTGAGGCTCATAGTCTTAATCCCCATTTTACAGATGAGGTATCTGAGGCAATGAGAAGTTAAGTGACATGCCCAAAGTCTCACAGCTGATAGGTGGTGGAGCCAGGATTAGAACCCATCACCTCTGACTCCTGAGCCCATGCTCTTTCCACTGAGCCACGCTGATCTTTGTGTAATGTTGCATAACATTTTCAGGAAAAGGGTGGGGTCAATCAGTTGAAAGTGCTGGAGAGATCAAGGCTAGATTAGAGCCCATTATTTGTTAAATTCAATCAGATCCAAAGAAGAGCTTCATGGATAAAAGCTTGTATTGGGCAGGGAATGTGTCTGTTAGAGTGTCATATAATACACAATAAATGCTCAGTAAATACAACTAAGTCACTGATGAGAATTAAATACAATTGATCAATTGATTGAATTCATAGCTGGTAAGGATTGCATTATCGTTGTTTCTCCGTATTCACCACTGACTGAATAAAGAAGTGTTACAGTGCTTGTGACCTCACCAAGGCTCATGTAGAAAAATATTTTGCTCCATCTGGAGGTGTTTTATTGGTGTTTGGTCAAAAGGGGTAGTTGTAGTGATAAATGAATGCATCATTTTCAGATGAGAAAAATAAATCAGAACCGTGTAAACATTCTTTAAATCTGAATCCTAGAGTTTATAAGGACGAAAGTCAGAATGGCCAAATGAATAAAATGACAATTTCATGGATAAAATTTTGCACCATATCTGTATGAGCAGTATTCAGAGATTTAGTAGGAACCATCCAGCTTTTGATGAACTTTTTGAAGTATTCGTAATTTCAGGGATAATTGGACTGCGAGGTATAATTTTTCTATTTAGGAATTTAAACAGATTTCAATTTTGAATTTCTAATTTATAAAGATATTTAATAGATCTGGCATCATACGTTTGAGTTTCAGAATGATCTACTCTGATAGCTTTCATATCACTTTTTGCACAAAATATCAAGATGAGAAACACAAACTCTGAATTAGACCCAAGATTCTACTTACTCTGCTGCTGCCTTTGCAATAGCTGTGAGAGATGTGACAAAAAAACATGGCATGTGTTTTTTTTTTCCAATTTCTCTAGTATTTACATCATCCCTATCACCATAAATCCTTGGCAATGCAATACGATTACTCTATCATCAAGGGGAAAGAAACAGAAGGGGAAGGATGCTTTCTGATGTGCTGGGCCTCTCTGAACATGCTGGAAACCTAAACTTATTGATACCTGTTTAATGATTCTTCACCAAGGGACTTCACTCTCCTATTACTTCTCTCCCTCAATCATCTCAGCATTACATTCAAATACGGAGGTGGCCTCGGTTTTAAATCTTTGCATCAATCATCTCTTTCTGGTTCCTTTAGTCTTCTTAGCATTGTGTTTGAGGCCAGATTACTGCAGGGGCTCATGAGATTTAAACTGCAGAGAGCACAGGCCTGAGAGTCACAAGGACCTGGTTTCTAGTCTCCACTCTTCCACTTGTCTGCTATGTGACTTTGGGCAAGTCACTTAACTTTTCTGTACCTCAGTCATCTCATTTGTAAAAATGGGGTTTAAGATTGAGAGCCCCATGTGGGACATAGACTGTGTCCAACCTAATTAGCTTATTCCTTCTGCAGCACTTGCTGGCACATAGTAAGCACTTAACAAATACCAGAAAAGGAAAGGGCCTGAGGTGACTCAGAGGGCCCACTTCCTGCCGTTACATTATGACATTAAAGAAGTCCCACTAAACCACCTACTCAGTTGGTGCTATTACTGTGCATGCTTCCCCACCACAACCTTCCTCCTCCCAATTCTTCCCATACCCCACCAGTGCCTACTACTAGAGAAGCAGTGTGGCTCGGTGGAAAGAGCCCAGGCTTGGAAGTCAGAGGTCATGGGTTCGAATTCCGGATCTGCCACTTGTCAGCAGACTGTGGGCAAGTCTCATAACTTCTCTATGCCTCAGTGACCTCATCTGTAAAATGGGGATTAACTGTGAGCCTCAAGTGGAACAACCTGATTACCCTGTATCTACCCCAGCACATTGAATGGTGCTCTGCACATAATAAGTGCTTAACAAATACCAACATTATCATTATTATTACTTCTGCCCCATATTTCAGCCCCACCATGCCATCATGGGCATCTCCCAGCTTCCCTCTGACATGAGCCCCTGGCCTACCTCCATAGTGGGGTTCCAAAATTCTGCTACCATGGCCACAGCACAGAGGAGTGGGCTGAAGCTGGAACTGAGGCCCCTATGGTATCCCAGTGGTCACAGTCACAGATAAGAGGGCTGGGATCAGCACTCAAGAGACAGAAATCTTCACACTCCCAGGAGTTCCTGCAAGGGTAGTGGTAAACACTAAAACTTTTTAATTACCCATGCCCATCACCACCACACCTTTTCCTCCTAGTCTTCTTCTCCAGAAGTAATCTTGTTAACTCTTTGGTTGGGAGAGTCACTATAATAGTTTGTGGAATGGGGAAAAGTGTATTTGCTATTTAAGCATGGTAAAGGTGACATTTGCCTCCCCAGATGAGTGGAGCTGCCCCACTGCACTGTGGAGCATCACTGTGACTAAAGGAAGAGCCCCCCCCCCCATTACCAGCACTTCCCTGCCTTAGAGATGCTTTGCTTTAGGAACAGCAAGCCACATGGTGCAGCATGGCAGTACCTGAAGACTACCTGCAAGCAGCTACCTACTTCCTGTGACCTTAGGCTCTTAGGTTTACCTCTGAAGTTATATTATTGATGAATAAATGGCATTTACTGAGTTATTATTCTGTGCAAAATACTGCACTCAAGTGCTTAATACAATACAGTAGAAAAGTAGACTTGATATATGCCCTCCAGGAGTTTATAATCTAAAAGAGGAGACAAGCACTAAAATGAATTACAGATAGGAGACACAACTCAGTGTAAAACTAGTTTTATAATTTTGTGGGATGGGAGGTGGGGTGAGAAACTAAATGCTTAGGGGGCATGGACAGAAGTTTATAGGTAATGCAGAAGGGAGGGAAAATTGATTAGGGTGATGAGAGCTTAATCAAGGAAGTCTTCTTGAAGGAGATGTGATTTTTAATGTGGTTTTGAAAATGGAGAGAGTGATGGTCT
Organism: Ornithorhynchus anatinus; assembly: GCF_004115215.2. Classification (NCBI taxonomy): domain Eukaryota; kingdom Metazoa; phylum Chordata; class Mammalia; order Monotremata; family Ornithorhynchidae; genus Ornithorhynchus; species Ornithorhynchus anatinus. The sequence goes on along the minus strand of NC_041729.1, from coordinate 110,171,534 downwards.
GTTGGATATAAAAGGGGAGGAAGTTCCAGACAGGAAAGAGGGTGTGTGGTAGTCTGTTGGCTATGAAGGGGGAGAAAGTTCCAAACAGGAAAGAGAATGTGACCAAGGGGTCAACAACAAAAGATGAAACAAGGCACAGTATTTAGGTTATTACAGGAACAAAATATGTGGGTGGGGTCTTAGGGAGAGAGAAGTCAGGATAGGTAGGAGGGAGAAAGCTGATTGAATGCCTTAAAGCCCAAGGTAAGGATTTTCTCCTTGATGTGGAGACAGATGGACAATCACTGGAGGTTTCTGAAGAATGGAAGATGTTTGCCAGACAATTTTTAGAAAAATGATCCAGGTGGCAGAGGGAAATGTGGACTGGAGAGGGAGGAGTCTGGAGGTAGGGAACTCAGCAAGAAGGCTGATTAAGTAGTCGAAATGAGATATGACATGTTGTACTGGTGTGGTAGCAGTTTTGCTGGAAGAAAAGGTTCATATTCTGGAGAGGTTGTGAAGATTGAATTGACAGGATTTGAAATAAAATAAATGAGTACAGAATAATGACAGTGTTGTGGGCTTGTACTGGGGGGATGGTAAGAAGAAAAGTCACAGGGAGAAGAGGATTTGGGTGGGAAGACAAGGAGTTAAGTTTTGTGTTGAATCAGAAATTATAGACAAAGAGAGATTGCTCCTCTCTAGACTGTAAGCTCCTTGACGGCAGGGAACATGACTACCAACTCTGCTGTATTTTACTCTCCCAAATATTTAGTACAGTGCTATGGACATGGTAAGCACGCAATAAATGCAATTAATTGATTGATTGGAGAGGTAGATTTTGGTGTCATCGGCGTAGAGAATAGTTAAAGCCATGGGAGCAGATGAGTTTGCCAAGAGACTGAGACTAAATGGAGAATAGGAAGAAACCCAGAACTCAGAGGGACTCCCATTGTTAGGAGGTGGGAGACAGAGGAAAAGCCAATGAAAGAGTCCAAGAAGAGTGACCAGAGAGATACAAGAACTAGAAAAGAGCAGTGTTTAGAGAAACCTAGGTTAAGAAGTGTCTTGGGAGAAAAGGAAAGTCCACAGTGTCTGAGTTTGCAAAGAGGTTTGGGCAGAATAGGAATTAGGAAAAAGTCCATTGAGTTTGGCAAGAAGGAGGTGACTCCTGAGAGAGCCATTTCAGTTGAGTGGAGGTGCAGAACATGGATTTCATAGGGTCAAAGAGAGACAGCAGTGGATGTGGAGGCAGCAGATGTAAATTAGCTGTTGGACATTTGGAAAGAAATGGTAGGAGAGAGATGTGGTGATATCTGAAAGGTGTAGTGGGCCTGAAAGAGAATGTTATTAGGATCAGAATGTGGGTGTGTTTGAAGGCTGGGGGAAGGTGCCATTGGAGAATAACCTTTAGAATAGAGGTATGGGGTGAGAAAGAATGGGACTGCAGGTGCAGCTAGACGGGTGAGATCACCTCTTGAGAGATTGTTGGGAAGAATAAGAGAGTGGATGGGCTTTTAGGAGCGTTTTGAGACTGGAAAGATGAAGGGATGATTTTAAGGAGGAGTTAAAAGTAAGAAAATATTGGCAGGGTAAATAGGCATGGGAGTCAATGACAGGGGTGAAGTATTGTTCCTGGGTAGGAGGAGCGAGCAAAGTTATGGCAGGCGTGGATGAATTTGAGATGTGAGAGTCAGCCTGATGCCTGGATTTCTGCAGTAGGGCAAGTGGATGAGCAGAGAAAGTGACCAAGGACTGTGGTTTGGTGATATGAGACTGACGGAAGAATAGGGTTGCAAAGGAGTAGAGTTCAGTGGCAAAGCATCAGTTAAAGGCATGGATTTTTGCATCAAGAAAGGTTAGGATGGGTAGGGAACCAAATGGAGCATGGAGACCAGGGTTAGTAAAGAGACTGGAGATTTCTGTATGGGGAAAAGGCAGTTTTACAGGGAGGGAATGTATTAGGCTTTGAAGATAGGGAAAGTAATGGTCTTCTAGATGTAGTTAGAAATCGTTTTTAGCATTGAAATCAATTTTTAATGTTTTGGGTTTTTAAAAATGTTTTACATTTCCTAACCAGTTTTGTACTTGGGAGAAGACTCTTACCTCCTCTTGCTCTGAAATGTGTATTCCATCTTGTACAAAATGAATGATATTTTCTGAGACCAGTCACTGAATTTGGGCCAAATTTACCACAAGAAAATAGTTCTTTTAAATCCTACTTCTTATTCATTATACTGTTTATACAACAGTGAGTCAAAAGTTGTCAAATGCTTCTCAAAAAGTACTTTATTCTAACAGTGCTGCAACTTCTCAACCTGTCATTTGGAAGGATTGCTGTAAGATTCATATATCATATACTCCTTTGTGTTTGATGCTGAATGCAATTATTTTAAATGGCTCTTCAGTGTTACTTTGTTCTATGACTCCTCTTTAAGGTAGTAAATTGGTAGTAATAGTCAGGGTCAGACAACCTTCTCAAAGCAAATATGATAAAAAAAGTCAGAAATTGGCATCTTGTCTGAGTACGATGATGGAATGCAGAATTGGAATCATTCTGCGTTTCCCTGCTGGCTTGAGTTTCAGAAAGGCAGACAGAAACCTGACCTGGAACCAGTGCCCTTTAGCGATCACCTGGCAATCCTATAAAACTTTCTCAGATCCTGCTTGCTGGGCCAGGTGGTAGATGTTCTCCTTGAATTACTTGTACTGGGGAGGAGCGAGAAGCAGTGTGGCCTATTGGACTGAGCTCGGACCTGGGTTCTAATCTCAGCTACGCCACTTGTCTGCTGTGTGACCTGGGCAAGTTGTTTAACTTTTCTGGGTCTCATTTCAACTGTAAAAATGGGGATTAAGACTCTGATCCTCATGTGGTTCATGAACTGTGATTAGTTTATATCTAACTCAGCACTTAGAAGAGTTCTGGGCATACAATAAGTGCTTAACAAATTCCATTAACAAAAAGCCAAGGTACTTAGCTTCTTTGTGCCTCAAGTTTCTCATAAACCAAATGGGAATTAAATACCTACATTCCCTATCCCTAAACAGTGAGCCCCCTGTAGGACAGAGACTGTGTGTGACTTGATTATATTCTATCTTTACCCCAGGGCTTAATGCTGTGCTTGGCACATAGTGAGCACTTAACAAATGCCACAATATTGAAAGTTATTATTATTAGATGAGAGCTGAGGATAGCAGGACTCTTGTCCTCCAGGTTTGGACAGGGAAGGATGGAGGGGACCATGGAAGAAGTGCATTGGCTAGGACTTCAAATGAGGGAAAAGTCTGGTATAATCTTCGGAGAGAATAGCTGCAGAGGAGGAGTGTTGTGGGAGAGGTGGCAGGAGAGAAACTGGAACCATGTAATAAAGATGAATAAAAGTGATATGGAAAAGAAGCAACAGAAGCAGAAAGAGAAAGAATCATCACTGCAGAGAGTTGGTGACCTTATTTATTCTCCCCTGAAGGAAGCCAGAGCTCCAATAGATATGTGCCAGCAGCTAGAAGGGAAACCAGAATGAAGAAAAAAAGGGGAAAAAAGAAAGTGTAAAAAAAGTGGAAAGGGATTTGGAAAGGCAAATGGAGGAGGGTCAAGGAAAGAGAAGAACTGATATTTTCCAATTGTGTTTTGTTTCAGGAGAAAAACAATAAGCAGGAGGAGAGAAGGTTGAAGGCAGGGAAAGAGGAGACCCTATTCTAAGTTTTTGGCCAAAGAAAGGAGGGAAGGAGGTGACACAGGAATATTTTAAAAGAGAACGTGTGGCTAGATTCACTGGAGAGTTAGCAAGGTGCCTTTGGTTATTACATCATTTGGCGTCCAATCAAGGGCCATCAATGAGGAAATATGAATGAGGACACCATGTGGGAAGAATTCCTAAAAGGTTTAATTTGAGCCCTACATCTGGGGAAGGAAAAGGCATCAGGAGAAGGAGAGGAAGGATGTTTGGAGAGGCTTCATAATTATCACTCTGAGCAGACCATAGTCTAATGATGGTGTATGTCCTTGTCCATGGACACATTTGATGAGCAAACTGGAGAATATAAAGAGGAGAGGAAAATGAAAGTTGAAAAAGATGAAGAAGTAGTGAAATACCTTCTGGGAATGCTTTCTATGGTGACACAGGGGAGATTTTGTTAATATCAAATACATCCTGTCTCAAATTCCTCACTTCCAATTCTCTCCTGGACACAGCCTCCTCTACCCCCCACCCCCCTGTTTGACTTCCATCCCCTTCATCCACTGAAACCACCCTCTAAAAGAAGGTCACCAATGATCTCCTTCCCAAATCCATCTGCTCCTATTCCAGCCTAATCCTCCTTGACCTCTCAGCTGCCTTTGATACTTATCCAACCTTGGCTTCCCTAACTGTCCTCTACTAGTTCTCCTTATCTCTCTGACCTTTCATTCTCAGTCTCTTTCACAAGGTCCTCCATTGCCTCCCACCCTCTAACTGTGGGGGGTCCCTCAAGGTTCAGTTACCAGTTCCCTTGCATTCTTCTTCTACACTCATTCCGTTGGAGAACTCATTCTTTCCTATGGCTTCAATTACGATCTTTATGCAGATGACACCTAAATCTACATCTCCTCCCTGATCTCTCCTGCCTTCGAGACATCGCTACTTGGATATTCTCCCATCACCTCAAATTTAACATGTCCAAAACAGAGCTCCTTATCTTCCCACACAAACCCTGTCCTCTCATGACACCACCATCCTTCCCTTCTCACAAGTCCATAACCTTGACATTAACCTTGACTCTGTTTTCTCATTCAGCCCACATATTAATTCCATCACCAAATCCTGTCAGACTCACCTTCACAACATCACTAAAATCCATCCTTTCCTCTTCATCCAAACTGCTGCCACTCAATACAATTATTCATCCTATCCCACCTAGATTACTGCATCGACCTCCTTTCTGACCTCCCAACCTCCTGACTCTCCACCCTCCAGACCATACTTCACTCCACTGCCCAGATCATCTTTCTGCAGAAACATTCATGACATGTTACCCCTTCTTCAAAAATCTCCAATGGTTGCCTACCCACCCCCATAGCAAACAAAAACCCCTCACCTTTGGCTTTAAAGCACACCATCAACTCGCCCCCTCCTACCACACCTTGTTTCTCTCCTTCTACAACCCAACCACACACATTGCTCCTCTGCTGCTAACTGCCACGTCCTACCTCTGACCTGGAATGCCCTCCCTCCTCACATCTGCCAAACTCTCTTCCCCTCTTCAAAGCCTTACTGAGAGCTCACTGCCACTTCTTGGACTGAGCCCTCCCTTTCCCTCTGCTCCTCCTCCTCTCCCTATTGCCCCGCTTCCTTCCTCTGCTCTACCTCCTTCCCCTCCCCACAACACGTGTATATTTTTACATATTACTCTATTTTTTTAATGATGTGTATATATCTATGATTCTATGTATCTATTTTAATGGTTTTGATGCCTGTCTACTTGTGTTGCTTTGTTGTCTGTCTCCCCCATCTAGATTGTGAGCCCACTGTTGGATAGGGATTGTCTCTATCTCTTGCCGAATTGTACTTTCCAAGCACTTAGTACAGTGCTCTGCATACAGTAAGTGCTCAATAAATAGTATTGAATAAATGAATGAACCTTCTCGCTGAGCCTCGATCTTGCCTGTTCACCCCTGACCCCCTGGCCCACATTCTGCCTATGTCCTGGAACGCCCTCCCTTCTCAAATCTGCCAATTACCTTCCCGTCCTTCAAAGCCTTACTGAAGACACATCTCCTCTAAGAAGCTTTCCCAGACTAAGCTCCAAGTTTTCTCATCTCCCATTCCCTTCTGTGTCGCTCTGACATGCTCCTTTTGCTTTACTCCTCTCTCTCCACCCCACAGCACACATGCATATATTATACATATATACATATATAATATATCTGTAATAGTTATTTATATTAATGTCTGTTTGTGTATTGTCATCTGTCTCCCTTGCTCTAGACTGTGAGCAGGGATTTTGTTGTGGGCAGGGATTGTCACTCTTTATTGCTATATTGTACTTTATTAAGTGCTTAGTACAGTGCTCTGCACACAGTAAGCACTCAATAAATGCAACTGAATGAATGAACCTGTGTGTTTAAAGTATTATTATGAAGCATGGTAGTTATGAGTACAAAATTGTAATTAGCACAGGTGAGGAGAAAGATGGCATGAACCTGTGTGGAACCCCCTGATAAACAGCATTTGAGTTGTGGAAAAGGGTTACGTTTATATGAAATGAAGACAATCATTTCATGTTCATAAAGAGCAGGAGAGCAGTGTTAGAGGAATAGAAAGCAGAGAGGAAGTAAAGAGCAGGTTTAATGCAGTGTCAGCCAAAGACATTTTCTACCCTGAGGCAGGGACAAAAAAGGCATCAAAAGAACATAGAATGGTGGAAGATTCATCTATCAATCCATCAGTAGTATTTACTGAGTACTTACTGAGAGCCAAGCACTGTACTAGGTACATGGGTGAAAAAATACAGTAGAACTGTTAAATAGGTTTCCTGCCCACAAGGGGCTTACAGAATAGAGGTGAAGATGGACATTAAAATAAATTACTGATAGGGGAATGGAAGAGCATAAGGACATGTACCTAAGTGCTGGGAGGCAGATATCAAGTTCTAAAGGAGTGAAGATTCAGGTGCACAGGCAATGTAGAAGGAAGGGGAAATGGAAGAAATGAGGCACTAATTAGGAAGCCCTGTTGATTTTATTAGATATTTGTAGGTGAAGAGAGTAGTGGTCTATCATTTATGAAGGGGAAGTGGATTCCAGGTCAGAATAAGAAAGTGGACAAGGGGTCAGAGGTGAGGCAGGTGAGAATGAGGTACAGTAAATAGGCTAGGATGGCTTTGGAGGACTGAGGTGTGTGGGCAGAGCTGTAGTACCCAGGCAGGGATGAAGTAGAATATAGGCAAAGTAAGGTAGGAGAGGGAGCACTAACTGAATGCCTTAAAGCCAGTGGTAAGTTGCTTCTATGTGGAGCTGGATCAATCAATCATTAGCATTTGTTGAGTGCTTAGTGTGTATAGGGCACTATACTCAGCCCTTGGGAGAATACAGAATAACAGAGTTGTTAGACGCAGTCCCTGCTCACAAGGAATTTGCAGTTTAGAGAGGGAGGCAGGCATTAAAATAAATTACAGATATGTACATAAGTGCTGTGTGCTGAGGGTGGGGTGAATAGTGAGTGTTTAAAGGGAAACCACTGGACATTTTTGAAGAATAGGTAGATATGGAATGAAAGGTTTTTTAGAAAAAAATGATCCAGGCAGCAGAGTGAAGTATGGGCAGGTGGCAGGAGGGTCAGTGAGGAAGCTGAATCAAGGCAGGTAATGATAAGTGCTTGTAACAACTTAGTAGCATTTGAATGAAGAGGAAAGGGCAGATTCAATAGATGTCATGAAGGTAGAACTGACTGGATTTCATGACAGACTGAATATGATGCTATTTCCTTCCTTCTTTCCCATCCCAATCCTTGTACTTTCTTACCAGCCCCAGACTTCATCCTCCTCCATCCAAACTCTCCCCATTCCTCATAGCATTCCCCCTCTCCATAACCCATCCTGTCCTTCTTTCCCAGTACCACCTCGTCCTCCCCTAGGCAGGCCCTTAACTCCCATCCAACATCTTCCCACCCTTTGCACCTCCCCTAACCCCCACATCCACTACCACAGTCTCAACCAAGTGCAGTATACATATATATATATAGAGAGAGAGAGAGAAAGCACAGAAGAGAGGGCAGAATCAAAGTAGGTGAGGATGAATTGAAGATGGATAAAGTCAATCTGTCAGTCTGTATTTCCTTCAAGAACACTGCCGTTCATACACAAGAGGAGTAGAAGAGTACTCTGGAGATTACTGGGGAACATTAGGTTGGTGGTACAAAATCAGTGGAGAAAAGGAGAGACAAGGAAGTTTCCATGAAATGAAGGGGGTGGAAATGTAAGATCTTGAAAGAGTCATTCAGTTAAATAAGCAGAGGTCTATGAGACTAGGAAATTTAAAGAAATAAATTGCTTTGCTTTGTTAAGGAAGAAGAAGTCATAGATTAGGAACCTAAGAAGTTCTACATCTGGAAGAAATACAAGACCTAAAGAAACAAATGAGAGCGGTGCATATAAGGATAAGAAGGCCAAATGTTGAAAGAGAGAAGCAGCAGTGTATGTGTCTGTTGCTAGATATTTTTGTATGTGCCCAGAGGAGGGAGAAGAGATGAGAAGAGGCATATAAAAATCTTAAACCTGAGGGAACATGGATGTTATTGTTTGAAAATAGATTGAGACTGATTAAACGGATTTTAATCCCAATGTTTTTAAATGTCATTTACGTATGGACTGTGCCTGAAAATAGTTTATAACAGATGTTTAAGCCTTCCTTTTATACCCTGTAGGGACATGGAAATCACATAATGAAAGTAGAAATAACATACTTGCATGTAAGGAAGGGTGACGGGGTGGGTATTGGGAATGATCAATCTAATTTTTTTTATAGTTTAATTTACATTCATTTCAACTTTGAAAGGCAGCAAGAGATGCAGAGTAGGAGTGGCTAGCCTGAATATTTCAGCTTCTATTCAACTTTATATTTCCCCTTGCTACCACGACACTGGGTGAATATCCCATGGGCACTTTCAGCTTTTTGTCTAAAACTGAACTCTTCACCTATCCTCAAAAATCCATTCCTCTCCTAAATTCCCCACCATGTTTGACATTATCTCCATCCTCCCTGTCTCCAAAGACCACTATTCTGATATGATTCTTGACTACTCATTCACTTCCAATTCCCATATTCACTCTGTTGCTTCTTTCGGTTGGTCTTTCCTCCAAAACATTTCCCAGATTCTCTTCCTCTTCTCCATCTAAACAACCACCTTCCTGCTGTAGGCATTTGCCAAATCCCAGTCAGCCTCCTCACTGGTTTTTCTGTCTTTAGGATTTTCCCCACATGGGGGCATGATTCCCCCTATTTAAAGCTCACCCCTACTTAAAGCTCACCTCCTCCAAGAGGCCTTCCCAGACTGAGCTCCCCTTTTCCTTCTGCTCCCTCTATCTCCCCTTCACCTCTCCACAGCTAAACCCTCTTCTACCCCCTTTCCCTCTGCTCCTCCCCCCTCCCATCCCATCCCCTCAGCACTGTACTCATCCGCTCAACTGTATATATCTTCATTACCCTATTTATTTTGTTAATGAGATGTACATCACCCTGATTCTATTTATTTGCTATTGCTTTAATGAGATGCTCTTCCCCTTGATTCTATTCATTGCTATTGTTCTTGTCTGTCTGTATCCCCCAGTTAAACTGTAAGCCCGTCAAAGGGCAGGGACTGTCTCTATCTGTTACCGATTTGTACATTCCAAGAGCTTAGTACAGTGCTCTGCACATAGTAAGCACTCAATAAATACTATTGAATGAATATGCTGTCTGAATCATTCTTCTAAAACATCATTTTGCAACATCTCTCCACTTCTCAAAAATCTAATTGCTGCCTGCATGAAGCAGAAACTCTTGACAATCAGCTTAAATTAAATCAATTCTCTTTCCTTCCTATTTATCTACCCTCTTTCCCACTATATCCTAGTTCGTACATAACTCTTCTTTCCTCTCAAGGTAACCTTCTCACTGTGCCTCTCACTCTTAACTCTCCCACCTCATGCCCTAGCTACTTCTGGACTCCATTCCCTTCAAACCCACCAGTCCACAGTTCTCCCATCTTCAAAACCCTTTTGATACCCATCTTCTCTAGAAGGTTAGCCCTGATTAATTTTTTCTTTGTCCCAAGTCATGCCTTCCCAACTAGTACTATCAGCATACTTCCACCAACTCAACAATTACCAGCATAATCACAGATAATACTTTTGTTCACACCAATGTTTTGCACATACAGTTCACAAACTAAAATCTGTGAGGCGTGGTGGAAACAACAAAAGACTGTAAATCAAGAGACCCAGGCTTAATCCAAATTCCAGCACTTACCTGTTGTGTGACTTTGAACAAGGGACTTTACTTCTTTCTCTGTGACTTTCCTCTTCCATAAAAGGATATCAGCTTTCTCTATGGCCCCTTTGACTTTGAGCCCCAGGTAGGAAAGGAACTGTGTCCAATTTTGACATTACTTAGGGTTTTTAGCCATCAACCTCAGACAAAAAAGCCCCTGGAGACACTTTAGGACCCCAGCCAGCCTCTGCTGTGTCCTAAAGCAGGTTTTGTGGCATCTTCATTGTTTCTCAGTGATGACTGCTGCCATCATTCTATTGTCGAAGTCCATGTGTCTCTCTGAAGTCATAGAGGTCACTAGGAACTTGTCTACCTTGCTCTTCTGAGGGATAGCAGAAGAAAACTTATAGACAAAACACTCCTTCATCCACCTGCATTTCTCCAGGTCCAAGTGTCTCTCCAGCTCAAATAACTTCTTGGCTAGCCTCTACTATAGGCAGTCACCAAAATTTGTGATCTCAGTAATATTTAATAAGTCTGAATAAAGTAATAAGTGAAAGAAAATGTGGTTCAAACCACCTTTCCTTGAATCTACTACTTCCTCCTCCAGGTTCCTCTTTACTTCCCTGTTGACATCCAGGGGCTAACATTCTTCTCCCTGTCAGGGATAGGAGCTTCACTCCTTCAGACTCCCAACCTCTGGACTCAGAACCTCCCAGGATCCTCTCCTCTCACTCCCTGTGCTCAGTGTCTACCCAGGGTCTACAGCACAAACCATCCCCTATTCTGCTCTCCCAGGCACACAACTCACCTGTCCTCAACTAAGAAATTTGAGTGTCTTCTTCTTCCCACAACCTGGGTCCTCTTCTTCCCTTCCAATCCCTTTCTCTTACTGATTTAGTTGTGTCTTCTGGGAAGAGGACAATTGAAGTGACTCTCCTGATGTCCTCTTTCTTCTAAGTGTGCTTTGATTGTCACACCAAGCCTCCTGAGGATACTGCTGAGCTGCCTTAGCTGGTCCAGGACATCAAACATTGCCCAGTCCAAAGAGCTGTCCAAACATCTCTCTCTGCCAAGCTGTCTCAGCTGGCCCAGGTCCTTGAACATAGGAAGTACTTCTTGTGTCCACTCAACAGGACACATGAATTTCACTCCCAAAATGCTGCGGGTGAGAAGAAGCCATTCCTTTATCTTCTCTCTCCCTGCAGCCAATCCTGAATACAGTGGAGAATACAGAATCCCAGTTCTTCCACTTGCCTGTTGTGAAATCTTTGGCAAATCACTTAACTTTCCTGTGCCTCAGTTACCACAATATAAAATGGGATCAAGATTGTAAACCCCATGTGGAGTATGGACTGTGTCAACCTGATTAGTTTATAAATACCCCAGCGCTTAGTAGTGACTGGCATTTAGTAAGCACTTAAGAAAAACATTTTTAAAAACCCAACAAAAAAAAGCAGGTGGTGCTGCCACACCCCCTGGTGACAATGACCCAGATTTTTGCATATCAGTAGCTGCCTGGCTTCACATTAATTCATTTATTTGATCGTATTTACTAAGCACTTACTGTGGGCAGAGCACTGTACTAGGCACTTGGAAAGTACAATTCAGCAATAAAAAGAGACAATCCCTGCCCATACTGGGATTGAAAGGGTACAGTGCAATAATAAACAGACATATTTCCTGAGGACAAGGAACTTTCAGTCTAGAGGGGGCAAAGCAGACATTTGTCAAGTCCTCTGTTTATTCCTGAACATTCCACTCTTCACTCTCAAGGACCCAAGGACCTACATAAAATTCAGAAATTAAACCAGAAACCACCAGATTAAGCAGTCATTGCCACTGACAACCTCATCTATAACCCTTGAACTTCTCTGACTCCACCATTGCCCCTCAATCCCCTCCCTCTCATCAATGCATCCCTGGCCTCCATTCTCAGACCTCACCCATGCCCCCTTCAGAGATCCCCTCTTCACTCTTTATTCCAGCCCTTCCTCCCTTCATCCCTCCTCAACCCTGTTATCTTGATTTTGGCCCTTAATCCCTTTTTCCCCATGCAGGACCCTAGCCATTCACTTTTATCCAACCCCTCCCCACCCCTCATGCCATGCCCTCCCCAGCACCTAAACCGAAATCTTAGATAAATGCAACTTGGAGAATCCCTGCTCCAGTAAGGGAAAGTTTCACTTCATCATTGACCTGTTCCTGACCCAGTCACTGACCGTTCCTTAACATCACTGAAACCTGCTTCTCCCCAGATAAGACTGTTTCCCCTTATATTCTATGTTCTCTCTTCGGGGATGGGGTGGAACTCATCTTCATCCACTCTCCCAGGCTCACTGGGAAAGGGGAAGGAGTCAGCTTTCTTCTTGTTTCCCAGTGCCACTTCTCCCCCATTCCACTTCCCCCATTCCTCTCCCTTCCTTTGAAGCTGATTTAATAAACCTCTTCTACCCACTCCAGTTACTAGTCATGGTCATCTACTATCTACCACGTCCCACTAAAGGCTTTTTGAACCATTTTGATCCCTCTCTCGCAATTCTTCTCTCTTTCTACATCCCTACAATGATTCTTGGGAATTTTATTATCTCAACAGACGTTCCTGATGATGCCTTCTGCTGCCTTCTATCAGCATTCTATCACTCCTTAACTCCACAGACCTCACCCACCTACCAACTTGGACACACACTCAACCTCATCATCTCTGGTCACTGTTCAATATCTACCCTTACCAAGCTATGAAATCTCTCATCTGACCAAAATTTCCTTACCTGCCTTCTCTCCCGCACACACCCTCCCTACAAATCTGTACTGTTTCCCCAGGGAGACACCCCTGATCTTTTGACCAAATCCAATTTTCTCAAGTCATAATGCCCCAATTAGTTTCCATACCCAAGGTATATATTGGTATATTGGTATTTGTTAAGCGCTTACTATGTGCCGAGCACTGTTCTAAGCGCTGGGGTAGACACAGGGGAATCAGGTTGTCCCACATGGGGCTCACAATCTTAATCCCCATTTTACAGATGAGGTAACTGAGGCACCGAGAAGTTAAGTGACTTGCCCAAAGTCACACAGCTGACAAGTGGCTGTGCGGGGATTCGAACCCATGACCTCTGCCTCCAAAGCCCGTGCTCTTTCCACTGAGCCACGCTGCTTCTCTACCTTATCTACAAGGTATCTTATCAAGGTACCTTATCTACATGGCCAAATTGATGCCCTCAACATCACCCTTTCTACTGAACTCAACTCACTAGTTCCTCTACCTTTTTGCTGATTTTTGCACCACGAACCCACATCCTATCAAAATATTCCCCCTGCATGTCCTACCCCCTCCCTTCATGTCTTACTAAAGTGCTTGCCCACTCCCTTCATCCCTCTCAGACCACCATCTTCAACCGTTCACTCTCCAATGGGTTTTTCTCCACAGTTGTCAAACATGGAAATGTCTTTCCTATCCTAAAAAAACCCTCCCTTGACCCCACCACTCCCTCCAGTTATTGCCCCCTGCCATTCACTGCCACACTTCTTGAGAGAGTTGTCTGCATCCATGGTTTCCACTTCCCTCCTCCAATTCTCTCCTTGACCCCTCCATTCTGGCTTCTACACCTAGCACTTCACAGAAACTTCTTTCTCAAATGTCATTAATGACCTACTTCTTACCAAATCCAGCAGCCTCTACGTCATTCTAATCCTTCTAAACAACTTTTTAGCTGCACTTCTAACTGCTTTTGACACTGTTGACCACCCCCTTCTCCTGGAAACATTATTCATCCTCGGCCTCACTGACACTGTTCTGGTTCTCCTCCTTTCTCTCTGGCCACTCATTCTCAGTCTCTTTTGCAGGCTCTTCCTCTGCCTCCCACCCCCTAACTGTGGGATCCCTTCAGGGCTTAGTTTTGGGTCCCACTCCCACCCACTCCTTTGGAAAAACTCATTCAGTCCCATGGCTTCAACTAACAGCTCTACACAAATGATTTCAAAATCTACATCTCCAGATGATCTCTCTGCTCCTCTGACGTCTAGTATCTCCTCCTACCTCAGAACATCTCTACTTGGATGCCTGTTGACATCTCAAATTTACATATTCCAAAATAGAACTCATCTTCCCACTTATCTTCCCACCCAACCCCTCCCCTCCCCCTGACATTCCCATCACTGTAAACAGTGCCACCATCCTCCCTGTATCACAGACCTATAAACTTGACATTATCCTTGACTAGTATCTCTCATTTAACCCACATATTCTATCTGTCATCAATTCCTGTCAGTTCAATCTTCACAACATCATTAACATCCACCCTTTTGTCTCCCTTCGAAGTGCCCCAATATTGATCCAAGCACTTTATCCTATTCTGTTCTGATCACTGAATCAAGCTTTTTGCTGACCTCCTTGTCTCCTATCTCTCCCTACTCCAGGACAAACTATACACTGCTGTCTAGATCGTTTTTCTACAAAATCATTCAGTCCATGTTTCCCCACTCCTCAAGAACCTGCAATAGTTGCCAAGCCACATCTGCATCAAAAAGAAACCCTTACCATTGTCTTTGAAGCACTCAATCAGTTCCCTCCTACCCCACCACACCTCAGTGATTTTCTACTTAGGCCTGGAATGCCCTTCCTCTTCATATCTGACAAACTATCACTCTTCCCACCTTCAAAGCTTCAATAAAACCACATATCCTCCAAGAACCCTTTCCTGACTAAGCCCCCATTTCCTTGTCTCTTCATCACTTCTGGTACTTGGATTTTCACCCTTTATTCAAATCTCCCTCAGCTCTGCAGCACTTGGGTACATATCTGTAATTAATGAATTTATTTATATTAATGTCTGTCTCCCGCTCTCAAATGTAAGGGCTTATCCATTCTGCTTCATTGTACTTTCACAAGTGTTTAATATAATGCTCTCCAACAGTAAGTCTGAATGAATATGATTGTTTGATTGATCAATTAATTGATTATATCTGCCCATCATTTAGTTCAGTGCTTGTCACATGGTAAGCACCTAATAAATGCCACTATTCTTATCATAATTATTATGATTATACTACTGAAGTGCTAATTTTTACTCTTCTCTATTTCTATTCTTTTCTTATAGTCATTTGTAAAGTATTTTGTGACAATCTCCCCATCTGATTGTAACTCCTGGAGGTCAGGGGTAGTGTCTTTTGTCTATATTAAAGTCTCCCAAGTTGATCACACAATAGGTGCTCAATAAATACTACTGATCAATTTCAGGGACCTTCAAGAATTGTGGAACAGCTCTTCTCAACTATGAAGGAAAATGGGAACTGTGGCACAGAGAGAGCCAAAAGAATAGTTAAGACTGAAGTTGAATAAATATGATGTTGATCTTGATAATAATAATAAAATTAGTAATAATTTGTGGTATTTGTTAAGTGCTCCATTCACTTAACATTCAAATAATGTGTGGGTACATTCAAAATAATTAGGTCCCACCTAAGGCTCACAGTCTCAGTAGGAGGGAGAACAGGTATTTTATCTCTGTTTTGCAGATGAGGGAACTGAAGCAAAAGGAAGTTAAATTGACTTACCCATGGGTCACTCAGTTTCTTCAAGGCAGTGCTGGGATTAGAACCAAGGTCTTCTGACGTCCATGCTCATGCTTTTTCCACTACTGCCAAGCAATTGAACTGAAAGGTAGACTTAAATATAAACATTTTTGAGAAGTAGTGAAAATGGATCTAGTGGAAAAGATGTTTGAAAGAGAAAACCAAAGAAACACTTGGTGATTACACTAAAATGAATTAGGGAGAGAAATAATAAAATAATAATAGTGATGAGATTTGTTAAGCCCTTACTATGTGCAAAGCACTGTTCTTAGCGCTGGGGGGATACAAGGTAATCTGGTTATCCCACATGGGACTCACAGTCTTAACCCCCATTTTACAGATGAGGTAACTGAGGCACAGAGAAGTTAAGTGACTTGCCCAAGATCACACAGCTGACTAGCAGTGGAGCTTGGATTAGAACCCACGACCTCTGACTCCCAAGCCCGGGCTCTTTCCACTGAGCCAGGCTGCTTTTCTTGTTGGAATTAGGATACCTGGGAAACTAAGCATAAAGGACCATAGAGGAGTCAAAGGCAACATGGACAAATACCGAAGAAAGGGGTTTGGAGGACATGAAAACTCAGGAGCACTTAATTTCTAGATGTAAAATTTCAAAAAGTTTGAGATGAGGAAAAAAATGTTTGATGACTATAAATCAGGATTTCTAAGTTATGTAGAACCAAGAACTACAGAGAGGAAAGAGTGGGTTGAATTTTAAAAGAAAATCTTTTTAGTTATGATGATGAGTTTTGCTAAACTGCCCATTCTCTTGCATGTGCCTACTTAACCCAAAAGTATTTTGAGATGCTTGGTTGGGAGTAGAGGGCACTCTCTATGTAATTTCCCCAGCAGAAGATCCTGATGACTCCTTATAAGCAGCTTTCAGTACTTACTGTCTGGATCAAATGATTAATATTATTCTCTGAGTTTAACCCTTCTGCTTTACTGTTTTCCTTTTGCCAATCCTGACAAGCAAAATGGTATAATGGATGGGCCATGGGCCTGGAAGTCAAAAGGTCATGGCTGCCTAATCCTGGCCCTCCAATTTTTCTGCTGTGTCACCTTTGGCTAGTCACTTCACTTCTCTGTGCCTCAGTTACCTCATCTGTAAAATGGGGATTGAGACTGGGAGTCCCACAAGGGACAGGGATTATGTCTAATCCGATTTGCTTGTATCCACCCTAGAGTTTAGTACAGTGCCATCCTACATCGTCTCTCTACTCTCCTACTATAACCCAGCCCACACACTTCAATTCTCTAAAGCTATCCCTCACTGTACCTCGATCCTGTCTATCTTGCTGCCTACCTCTCGCCCACTCCTGCCTCTGTCCTGGAACAGCCTCCCTCCTTATCTGACAGACAATTGCTCTCCCACCCTTCAAAGCTTTATTGAAGGCACATGTCCTCCAAGAGCCCTTCGCTGACTAAGCCCTCTTTTCCTCTTCAACCACTCCCTTCTGCATTGCCCAGACTTGCTCCTTTTATTCATCCCTCCCTACGCAGTCCCACAGCACTTAACCGTAATTTTTTAATGTTAATTCCTGTCTCGCCCTCTAGACTGCAAACTCATTGTGAGCAGGGAATATGTCAGTTTATTGGCCTATTATATTCTCCTATGTGCTTAATACAGGGCTCTGCCCATAGTAAATGCTCAATAAATGCATCTGACTGACAGATCGACTGACTGAGCTTGGTGTGGACAGGAAATGTGCCTAACAACTCTGTTATAGAATACTCTCCCAAGCACTTAGTACAGTTCTCTGCATACAGTAAGTGCTCAATAAATGATTGATTAAACAATCTGATTTATTTACTGATTGATTCATTAAGCCTCTGACTCTAAGCAATGCTCAAATACATAAATATGATCAGGTGGCTATTTCAATTCCCTTGATCAAATCCTGAAGATAAGAAGAGTGAGCACAAAATTGTTTTACAAATTTAATACCACCTTCAGATGTACAGATATATATTCACTTGTATACATTGTAATATACTTTCTCCTCTGGCAAAATTTTTACCAAATGAGAGCTGAGGAAGTAATTCATGGCCTCACATCATCATCTTAAAATTAAGGAGACCAAAGAAATTCAAATGTACTTTTTCATACTGCAAAATTCATTTTTAAGTTGAAAAATATGGATGCTTATAAGTGTGGAAAAATTTAGGAAAAAGCTCATTTTCAACATGTCCTTTTCATTATGCATTGAATGTACTATTCAATTCCAAGGATTTTTGCTGCTCCAAAATTTCAGGATTTTATTCTTATGCTGTTGTTAGGATTTTTATATGGAGATCCTATTTTCACAAGTGTCAAGTCTATTCTTTACAAGAAGAAACTGGAGAGGGTGATGTCATGCAATGGACTAAACCTGGCTGTCATCCTATAATAAGAGGCTATAGTCTTCTGTTTACAGTGACACTTTAATGGCTTTGAATTAGGGGGAATTGCCACAGAATTTCAATTCTTATCTTTACCTAATCTTTCACTTTATTTATTATACCAGGATTTATAAAGCATTTCTTATTTAATGATGTAAAACCTTCTTGGTCATCTGAAATGATGTTTTTAAATTCTCTTCCAAATTGCTCACACCTTAACAGTGACTCATATACTTGATGCATTCCACTTATTCTTTTTATTACAGAGCCTCAGCACTACGTAGAAAAGAATGCATTAGCAAGTGAATGTTATTTCCTATTGACCCCTTCAGAATTAATGATTCGAAACACTTAAAAATGAAAATATTTAAAATGAACATGGTTGGTTTAATTCAAATGTCAATAACACAAATGTTGCCATCTCTTCTTAAAAGATCAAGACAATGAAAAGGAGAAGCAAATTGACGTTTACCCCACAAGATAGCTAACTACAATTCTGAGAGTTAATAGGAAAGTCTTTCTACATGGGACAAACAAAACTGCAGATTGAAATGTATTCAGAATTTCTTAAAGATACTCATGTTTGCTAGTGGAATTTTATTCTGGCTCTCTTCTGTCTTGATTGAAAATAAGATCAAGATTATAAATTCCTCACGGGCAGCAATTGTGTCTACCAGCACCATTGTATTCTCCCAAGTGCTTAGTATAGTGCCTGAAACACAGTAAATGCTCATTAAATAACATTGATCTATTTTGTCTTGATAGGACATAAGGGTTTTAAATTGAGCTGGATTCCATAGGAAATCTTTGATGGAATAATACATTCAAGTCCATACCTAATAGTAGTAATAAACATTACCATCATAATGGTATTTATTAAGCACTTACTATGCACTGTACTCAGGGCTGGACTAGATATAAAATAATCAGTTCAGGTTCAGTTCTGTCCCATATGGAGCTTATAGTTTAGAGTGGAGGGAGAACAGAGAAGCAGCATGGCCAAATGAAAGAGCAAGCACCTGGGAGTCACAGGACCTGGGACCTAATTCCTCTCTGCTAATAGCTTCTCCGTACTGCAGTTACCTCATCTGTAAAAAGGGGATTAAATCCTCCCCCTTCCAATTTAGACTTTGAGCTCCATTTGGGACCAAAATCGCTTCCAACTTTATATCTATCCCAGCACTTAGAACAGTGTTTGACACATAGTAAGCACTTAACAGATACCATGAAAATAAACAACAAAAAAACAGTTATTTCACCCCCATCTAACAGTTGAGGAAATATCATCTTTGACTCAGCTCTCTCATTCATGCCACACATCCAATCCATCACCAACACCTGCCGGTCTAACCTTCACAATCTCGCCAAGATCTGCCCTTTCCTCTCCATCCAAATGGCTATCATGCTGGTACAAGCTCTCATAATATCCCAACTAGATTATTGCATCAGTCTCCTCTCCAATCTCCCTTTCTCCTGTCTCTCCCTACTCCAGTCTATTCTTCGTTGCCAGGGTCATCTTCCTACAGAAATGCTCTGGGCATGTCACTCCCCTCCTCAAAAACCTCCAGTGGTTGCCTATTCCCCTTTGCATGAAACAAAAGCTCCTCACTCTTGGCTCTCCATCATTCTGCCCCCCCCCCCCCCACCTCACCTTCCTTCTCTCCTTCTACTGCCCACCCTGTACATTCCACTCCTCGGCCGCTCACCTCCTCACCGTCCCTCATTCACTTCTATCCTGCCGTCGACCCCTGGCCCACATCCTACTGCAGTCCTGAAATGCCCTTCCTCCTCACCTCTGCCAAACTAACTCTCTTCCCCTCTTCAAAGCCCTACTGAGAGCTCACCTCCTCCAGGGGGCCTTCCCAGCCTAAGCCCCCCTTTCCCTCTGCTCCTCCTCCTCTCCCCTTCCCCCCTCTCACCCTCTGCTTTTCCTCCTTCCCCTCCCCTCAGCACTGTGCTTATTTGTATATATTATTTATTACTGTATTTATTTTGTTAACGAGGTATATATCCTTCATTCTATTTATGTTAATGATGTTGTCTTGTTTTTGTTTTGTTCTGTTTTGCTTTGCTGTCTGTCTCCCCCGTTTAGACTGTGAGCCCGTTATTGGGCAGGGATTGTCTCTATCAGTTCCCAAATTATACAATACAAGCGCTTAGTAAAGCGCTCTGCACATAGTAAGCACTCAATAAATACTATTGAATGAATGAATGAATGAGTTTAACACCTTCCCCATGGTTACAGAAAAAGCAAGTGATAGATATAAGATAAGAACCCACGGCATTCATTCATTCAAAAGTATTTATTGAGCACTTACTATGTGCAGAGCACTGTACTAAGCACTAGGAATGTACAGTTCGACAACAAATAGAGAAAATCCCTGCTCAATAATGGGCTCACAGTCTAAAAGACGGGCTCACGGTCTAAATGGATATAATGAGGCCAGTCTGAATTTATGTATATTGAGAAGCAGCATGGCATAGTGGATAGAGCATGTTCCTGGGAGTCAGAAAGTCATGGGTTGTAATCCCAGCTCCACTACGTCTACTATGCGATTTTGGGCAAGTCACTTTACTTCTCTGTGCCTCAGTTCCCTCATTTGTAAAGTGGGGATTGAGACTGTAAGTCCCAAGTGGACAGGGACCATGTCCAACTCGATTTGCTTGTATCCACCCCAGTGTTTACAACAGTAAGCACATAGTAAGCCCTTAACAAATACCATAATTATTATTGTTAATCATCCTATTTTGTGCATTCCTTAAAGGTTTACTGTTTACTATTTTCAAGGTGGCTTATCAAAGGAATGATTCACTTTCTCAAGTGTACTAAGGTTCTGATTCAGTATGGCTAGTAAAGAGGGGGTGGAGCAGAGGTAGGAAACAGAGTAGATGAGGGTCCTGCCTGAGTTTCTTGGGAAGATTCAAGATTATCTAGTATTTCCTGATTTTCCTCCCACAGTGAATTGGGTAAATAGAACTATTCTGGATTTTTAAAATTGATAGAATTTGGTGACTGTAAGCCCATCAAACGGCAGGGACTGTCTCTATCTGTTGCCAACTTGTTCATCCCAAGCGCTTAGTACAGTGCTCTGCACATAGTAAGCGCTCAATAAATACTATTGAATGAATGAATGATAGACTGAGTACTTGGATGGAAAGAAGGGGAAGTCATGATAATGTGGTGTTCATTTAATCAATCGTATTTATTGAGTGCTTACTGTGTGTGCCCTTGAGAGATGAGGAGGATGGTGTTGTCAGTAGTGATGGAAAAATTAGTTGAAGAAGAGTATTTCTATGAAAAGGTGAGTTCTGAATAGGTCATTTGGACATACTAAGTTTGAGGTGCTGATGGGACAACCATGTAAAGATGTTCTGAATGAAGTAGAAAATGGAAGGCTGCAGAGTCAATAGATTTTGTAGTCCTTCACATAGAGGTGGTAGCAGAAGTTGTGAAATTGGATAAGAAAATCACTGTGACCTAGTGGAAAGGGCAAGGGCTTGGGGGACAGAGGGATTTAATTCAAGCTCTGCCACTTGTCTGCTGTGACCTCAGGCAAGTCACTTAACTTCTTTGTGCCTCACTTTCCTCATCTGTAATATAGGGATTAAGACTTTGAGATCCATATGCAACAGGGTTGTGGTCAATCCGATTACCTTGTATTTACCCCTGTGCTTAGCACAGTGCTTGGCATAGACTGTTACCTTGTTATGGGCAGGGAACATGTCGCTAATTCTGCTGTATTATACTCTCTCAAGTGATTACTATGGTGTTCTGTACATAGTAAGTGCTCAGGAAATACCGTTGATTAATTAATTCATTCAATAGTATTTATTGAGTGCTTACTATGTGCAGAGCACTGTACTAAGTGCTTGGAATGTACAAATTGGTAACAGATAGAGACAGTCCCTGCCCTTTGACGGACTTACAGTCTAATTGGGGGAGACAGACAGACAAAAACAATAGCAATAAATAGAATTAAGGGGATGAACATCTCATTAAAACAATAACAAATAAATAGAATCAAGGTGATGTACATCTCATTAACAAAATAAATAGGGTAATGAAGATATATACAGTTGAGCGGACGAGTACAGTGCTGAGGGGAGGGGAAGGGAGGGAGGGAGGAGCAGAGGGAAAGGGGGGAAAAGAGGGCATAGCTGAGGAGAGGTGAAGGGGGGCTAGAGGGGGAGTAGAGCAAGCAGAGAGAAAAGGGGGAGCTCAGTCTGGGAAGGCCTCTTGGAGGAGGTGAGCTCTAAATAGGGTCTTGAAGAGGGGAAGAGAATTAGTTTGATAGAGGTGAGGAGGGTGGGCATTCCAGGACCGCGGGAGGTTGTGGCCCAGGGGTCGACGGTGAGATAGGCAAGAACAGGGGACGGTGAGGAGGTGGGCAGCAGGGGATTGGAGCGTGTGGGGTGGGCAGTGACAAGAGAGAAGGGAGGAGAGGTAGGAGGGGGCAAAGTGATGGAGAGCCTTGAAGCCTAGAGTGAGAAGTTTTTGTTTCATGCGCAGGTTTGATAGGCAACCACTGGAGGTTTTTAAGAAGGACAGTGACATGCCCAGAGCATTTCTGCAGGAAGATGAGCCGGGCAGCGGAGAGAAGAATAAACTGGAGCAGGGAGAGAGAGGAGGAAGGGAGATCAGAGAGAAGGATGACACAATAATCCAGCTGGGATATTATGAGAGCCTGTACCAGTAAGATAGCCGTTTGGGTGGAGAGGAAAGGGCAGATCTTGGCGATATTAAAAAGGTGAGACCAGCAGGTTTTGGTGATGGATTGGATGTGTGGGGTGAACGAGAGAGCCGAGTCAGAGGTGACACCGAGGTTGCGGGCTTGAGAGATGGGAAGGATGGTCGTACCATCCACAGTGATAGCGAAGTCAGGAAGAGGACGGGGTTTGGGAGGGATGATGAGGAGCTCAGTTTTGGTCATGTTGAGTTTTAGGTGGTGGGCAGACATCCAGGTAGAGATGTCTTGGAGGCAGGAGGAGATACAAGCCTGAAGGGAGTAGTGGGAGAGGACAGGGGCGGAGATGTAGATCTGTGTGTCATCTGCATAGAGATGATAGTTGAAGCCGTGAGAGTTTTTGATTTAAAAATCCCACAATTATTATAATAAACTCCACAAGATATTGAGTGTCTGGACATTTAATATTGAGTGTCAGCTGTAAATGTTGGAAGTAGCACAACCCAGTGGTTAGAGCAAGGCCCAGGAGTCGGAAGGACATGAGTTCTAATCCCTGCTGCCACTTGTTTGGCAAGTCACTTCACTTCTCTGTGCCTTGCTACCTCATCTGTAAAATGGAGATTCAGAATGAGAGCCCCTTGTGGGGCAGGGACTGTGTCCAATTTGATTCACTTGTATCTACCCCAGCATTTAGTACAGTGCTTGGCGCATAGTAAGTGCTTTATAAGTACCATGAAAAAATGTTGCTGATGGAAATGCTCACTCAAGTTGCTGCAAGTGACATCGTCATGAAGTTCTGTTTCTCCAGCTGTGGAGAAGGTTGGATAGGATTACAGAGCTCTAGACCTTTGGTTTTGTCTGGCACCTGATACTATATTGCCACCCTTCCCTATCTCAAAGTCTTCTAGAGAGTGTGGTGGTTTCCTTGACTGGGTTTTCTACTTCCTTGTCTACTGTTGCATTGTTGATTAGTGTGCTACCTCGGTAACATAATTTTGTGACAGCAATCAGCTTTGGGTGAATTAACCTACAATGATTTTTGCATGCCTTTCTGAGTATGTGACTCTATGGAACAGTTTTCTACACTAGAAACAGTCTGTGTTCCTAGAATGACTGTTTCTAGGACTTTAGATGATATTCAAAGTCTGTCGAGGTTCTCAAAAGTGAGGAAGCATTTTCTGATACCTGCATTCTCTGCATACATATATGCCTCGCTTATACAAGCTGGCTTATTACCTAAAATTTGATTTGTTTTATGCAGAAATAGTTCAAAAGATATTTTCCACCAAAATTAACTAACAAAAATTGTGCTTCACCAGAAACATGCAGCCCATGTTTTCACTGTCTTCCAACTTTGTAATATTGTACTTTCCCAAGTGCTTAAAACAGTGTTCTGTGCACAATAAGTGCTCAATAAATTTGACTGATTAATTGATTGATATTTCCACTATATAGAATCGTAATTGTTACATTCTTCTTCTAGAACATAGGATGAGATAGGATTATTTATGGAGTCACTAATATATCAAAAGTATATCACCTCCAAAAGGCCTTTCAATCAATCAATGATATATATTGAACACTTACCATGTACATAACACTGTATAAATGCTTGGGAGAGTACAATACAACAGAAATAAGATACATGATCCCTAACCATAACAAGCTCACAGTCTAGAGGGAAAGGCAGACATTAATATGAATAAATAAATAATTCATAATAATTTGAAGCTATGTAGGTTAGTGATGTGGGGTCTGAGGATTCCCTGACTATATCCTCATTTCCACCTCTCTTCTGCATCACCACCATACTTGGATTTGCATGGTTTATTCACCCCTCCCTCAGCCCGCAGGACTTAAGTACATATCCATAATTTCTAACTTCAATTAAATGATATAAATTGTGTCCCTCTAGACTGTGAGATTGTTATGGGCAGGGATCATGTCTACCAATTCTGTTGTATTGTACATTCTCAAGCCCTTAGTACAATGTTTTGCACACAGTGAGCACTCAGTAAATAAGATTGAATGAATGAATAAATAAATATGCTTGATTGACTGATATTTTAGGTCATCTAGAATCAAAATGACTTCAAAGAATAATGGCTCCCAAACCATTCCATAGTCTATCTGTGAAGACTTCTAGAGTAGGAAATTTCACAAACATCATCTATAGCATGAAATACTTTGCATAAAGTAAGCATTCAACAAATGTAATGCCATGGCCCAGTGGAAAAAGCATGGGCCTGGAATTCAAAGGACCTGGGTTCTAATTCTGGCACTCCCACTTGCACCTTACCCTTTCGACCTTGAGAATGTCACTACATCTCTGTGCACCAGTTTCTTCACCTGTAAAATAGAGATTCAATACCTACTCTCCCTCCTACTTCGGCTATGATCTCTATGTGGAACTGGAGAACACGCTGAGAAACAGCATGGTTCAGTGGTTAGAGCCCAGGCTTGGGAGTCAGAAGGACCTGGCTTCTAATCTATATATCTGCTGTGTGACCTTGGACAAGTCCATTAACTTCTCTGGGCTTCAGTTACCTCACCTATTAAATGGGGAGTAAGAGCATAAGCCCCATGTGGGAGAGGAGCTATGTCCCACCTGATTAGTTTGTATCTACTCTAGAGTTTAGAAAAGTACTTGGCATAAATTAAGCATTTAACAAGTACCGTAATTATTATTATGGTAAGGGACTGTGTTTAATCTGATTTCCTTGAATCTATCCCAGTGCTTTGTACAGTGCTTGGAATATAGTGTTTAACAAATACAAACATCATTATTATTATTATCATTGAAAATAATAATATTCATTCATTCAATAGTATTAATTGAGCGCTTACTATGTACAAAGCACTGTACTAAGCACTTAGAATGTACAGTTCGGCAACAAATAGAGACAATCCTGCCCAGTAACGGACTCACAGTCTAAACCGGAGAGACAGCAAAGCAAAACAGAAAAAAACAAAACAAGACAGTATCATCAAGATAAATAGAATCAAGGAGATTTACACCTCATTAACAAAATAAATAGGGTAATAAATAATTTATACAAGTGAGCACAGTGCTGAGGGGAGAGGAAGGGGGAAGAGCAGAGGGTGTGGGGGAGGGGAGGAGGAGCAGAGGGAAAGGGGACCCAGTCTGGGAAGGCCTCCTGGAGGAGGTGAGCTCTCAGTAGGGCTTTGAAGAGGGGAAGAGAGTTAGTTTGGCAGATGTGAGGAGGGAGGGCATTCCAGGACAGTGGGAGGACGTGGGCCAGGGGTTGATGGTGGGATAGGTGTGAAAGGGGGACAGTGAGAAGGTCAGCGGCAGAGGATCAGAGTGTACGGGCTGGGCTGTAGAAGGAGAGAAGGGAGGTGAGGTAGGAGGGGGCAAGGTGATGGAGAGCTTTGAAACCAAGAGTGAGGAGTTTTTAATAAAGTACTCTTTTAATGCATCATTTAACTAGAACTTTATTAAGAAATTTAAAAACCTTATTCCAACAGTCAGCACATTTGGATCTAGTATATTGGGTTATCAGAAGAAACTATGTTGTATGGTCATGATATCATAGTTGGCCAACTTCACAGCCAGATGTCTCCTTAGAGTGAGGTTTCAGTAAATGCAAAATGTGTTGGGTCTTGTAAGTTCCCCTGGGTTTACTAATTCTTGAAGAGGTGCATGCATTTCCCTGTTCAATTGTGTATTTAAATCCTAGAAAATATCTCATATTCATTGCAGTAGGACTAGGGAAGATAATTTATATGGAGTATATAGAAACACCACAGCATAATTTGATTAGAAATAGAAGCAGCAAGGCCTGGCAGATAGAGCATGGGCCTGGGAGTTGGAGGGCATGAGTTCTAATGGCTCAACTACTTGCTTCCCGTGTGACCCTGAGCCAGGCACTTAGCTTGCATGTGTGTCAGTTTCCTCAACTCTAAAATGAGAATCAACTACCTGTTTCCCCTATCTAGACAATGAGCCCCATGTGGGACAGGAACTGTAAGCAACCTGATTAACCTGTTTCTCTGCTAGTGCTTAGAAGAGTGCTTAACACATTATAAAGGCTTAACCACTACTATAAAAATAAAATAGAAGTTTTTGAAGAGTGGTGCACTTTTTACTCAGGCAGTCAGTCTTGGAAGGAATTTTTCAGTTCCCAAAGTAGGAGCATAAATTTGGGTAAATTGCTTCACCAGAATACACTCCATAGAAAAACTTCAGTGGCTGTTTATCCACCTCCACAAACAAAAACTCCTCACCTTTGGCTTCAAAGCTCTCAATCATCTTGACCCCTCTCACCTCACCTTGCTACTCTCCTACTACAACCCAGCCCACACACTTCACTACTTTAATGCTAACCTTCTCACTGTTCCTTGATCCCATCTATCACATCACTGACCTCTTGTTCATGTCCTGCCTCCAGCCTGTAATGCCCTCCCTTCTCAAATCTGACAATTACTCTCTCACGCTTCAAAGTCATATTCAAGGTATATCTCCTCCAAGAGGTCTTCCCTGAACAAGCCCCCCTTTCATCTTCTCCCACTCCCTTCTGCATCACCCTGACTTGCTTCCTTTATTCATTCCTCCTCCCAACCCCACACCACTTATCTCCCTTCTGCAACGCCCTGATTTGCTCCCTTTGGTCTTTCCCCCTCCCAGACCCACAGCACTTATGTACATGTCTGTAATTTATTTATTTGTGCTGATATCTATCTCCAACCTCTGGACCATAAGCTTATTGTGAGCAGGGAATGTGTCCGCTTAGTGTACTGTACTCCCCCAGGTGCTTAGAACAGTGCTCTGCATACAGTAACCCTCAGTAAATCTAATCATGGCTCTGCCACTTGTCAGCTGTGTGACTTTGGGCAAGTCACTTAACTTCTCCATGCCTCATTTACCTCATCTGTAAAATGGGGATTAAGACTGTGAGCCCCACGTGGGACAACCTGATTACCTTCTATCTACCCTGGTGCTTAGAACAGTGCTTGGCAAATAGTAAGTGCTTAATGAATACCATCATCATTAGTATGATTATAAATATGACTGAATGAAAAACCAGGATGAAAACCCAGGTCCTTCTGACTCCCAGACTCATGCTCGATCCACTAGACCACGCTGCTTCCTGAACCCCATGTGGAACAGAGACTGATTATGTAGTATGTCCCCCAGAGTTTAGTACAGTTCTTGGAACATAGTAGCTGCTTAGCAAGTACCATAGTTATTATTATTGTATGGGCAGCTGCCATGCCTGGATAGTAGCAGGAGTCCCAGGATCTTCACTCACATTGCCACCTTGATACCTCATTTAAAACACTGCAAGACACCTGGTTGCCAGGGTTGCCGCCTGCTGGGAATGATTTTTACAGTTTGTCATGGTTTCTGTTGGCCATTCCCAGGTGAATACCCAACATACCACCCCGCCCCCACCACACACTCACCCAGCCCAAATGCTAGCTCTATGATGCTTTCCATCTGTCAGGGGGAAAAAAAGTATGAAAATCAGTCATTTTCAGTCATTCTCTTTTTAAAAAATTTTCTCACCAGTTGGCCACCCAAATGTGTCCCACTTCTCAATGACTCCAACCTTGACATTGACATAAAGGTTGTTGAAGTCAAAGCTTTCCCTTGGTATTGATAAATTAGGTGAACTCAAAATGTAAGCTGAAGACCTGAAACCAGCAATTCTGGGTTTTCTCATTAGCTGTATAAAACACTTCACATGTGGATTGGTTCTACTATCAATATTTCATAGAGGAGAAACCACTATTTGCCTTAACAGAAATAAGGCAGGCCACCTATCAATGTCCAATCTTTAAATATGACCCGTTTTCCATCAGGGAACAAACTAAGCCTTTTGAGGTTTATACCAGCCCACTCTAATTGGCCTCCTATAGGTTGTAGTCATCTGGGAGCAGGGTTTGAATGTTGTAATAGTTTGGTTCTCAGTGTTCTGAAAATATGAAAACTGATGCTACTCTTTATACTTTAAAAATTACTAACACTAATAAATAAATTTTGGTATTTGTCAAGCGCTTAGTACATACAGAGCACTGTTCTAAGTGCTGGGGTAGATACAGGGGAATGAGGTTGTCCCACGTGAGGCTCACAGTCTTCATCCCCATTTTACAGATGAGGAAACTGAGGCACAGAGAAGTGAAGTGACTTGCCCACAGTCACACAGCTGACAAGGGGCAGAGTTGGAATTCTAACCCATGACCTCTAACTCCCAAGCTTGGGCCCTTTCCACTGAGCCACACTGCTTCTCTAATATGCAAATACAGTCTAATATGCATGCAATATAAATGAACAGAATAAATAAGGCCAGAAATATGATTTGACAAAGAGGAGTGTGGAAAGGATTTTAGGCTGGCGATGGTAGGGTGACGGATTAATCATGTGATAGGACACTCAGTAGACTTGTTTGGCTAGTATAGTGGGTGTAAACAGGAGTTGTTAACATAAGATTCTTTCAACTACACTGGGGGAATCCAGTTAGTGGGAATTAAAGTGACAACAAGCATTTTTAGAATACCAATTGAGTCTTCATTACTGAAATTACCTTTTTCCAATAGATTCTCAAAAATAAAGATGATAATATATAATCCTTTACTTAATTTAAAGTTTGTAATGTGCAATTAATCATGAATTTGCAGGCAGTTGAATTCTGTTGGTTTTTCCCAAAGTAAAATCTACGCTTGTCCTTGATCTCATTTTATAGTATGTAGACTATGATATAGATGAATTATATTCCCCCCCTTACATATTCCTTTCAGAGCCTACATTGCTTTGAGAATCATCTTTCAATAATTCCTCTGGCACCTCAAATAACTGGATTCCAAACATGTCACTAATGATTGTCAGGACCTCAGTCCTGGACATCTAGAAAGGAGATTGTAAATAACCCTTACCATCACAGGTAAACAAAGAGTGGTGGGATTATTGGGAAGATAGTACCTGGCATGAAGCTTTTTCTATTACTATCCTATGGGCTTGTCTTGCTCCCCACTTCTTGTTCCAGGAATGAACAGAAAGTATATCTTAGAAGTTGGGAGTTCAACCATTGTTGGGTAGGGATTGTCTTTATTTGTTGCCAAACTGTACTTTCCAAGCACTTAGTACAGTACTCTGCACACAGTAAGCACTCAATAAATATGATTGAATGAAGTATGTTTCTATTGGAGTATTTTTGTGTGTGAGTCTCTGAATACGTGAAGTGATGTGGAAAAATCATGGGCCTGGGATCCAGAGGACCTGGGTTCTAATCCTGCCTCCTCTACTTGCCTGCTGGGTGACCTTGGACAAGTCACATAATTTATCTGTGCCTCAGTTTCCTCAACTGTAAAATGGGAATTCAATACCATCTACCATATATCATATATGATAATTAATATGTATCTACCCTAGCACTGGGTAGATTGTAAACATTTAACAAATATTATTGAAAAAGTAAAAAATGTGTGTTTAGGAAGTCCCATACATATGTACCTATTTTAAGCTGAATGATTTACTGTTCTCTCTGCATTGTAGGGAATGGCACTTGAACTGGTTATATACCTCATTTACAATGTTAATCAACACAGGGCACCAATATTTTGAGGCAAACTGGGATTGGTTGGAGTGCCTATTTCCCTTGATCCTAGGTGTAGAAGCCAAAATTAATTGCCTTGATGTGGCAACTGAGGATTGAATTATGTGAAAGGTGAGAAACTTAGGGTTTCTTTAATTTTCCCCCCACATAAAAGTGATTTTATCTACTCATTCATTCCTTTCTTCAATCATATTTATTAAGTGCTTACTGTGTGCAGAACACCTTACTAAGTGCTTCGGAAAAAACAGTACAACAATAAACAGAGGGAATCTCTGCCCACAATAATCTCACAGTCTAGACCTCTTATTCATGAAAAAGAAAACTAGGCAGCTGGAAAAATAGAGAGGCAGTAAAGAATGGGGATATGAAGAGTTAGGAATCTCAGGCTCCTCTCCTCCCCGTTACCCATTTTCTATTTCATGAATAAGTGTTCCTGAGTGGATCCAACTGCTCTAAGGGGGAAAATGTTCTAATAGCTGGTATTTCCAATGGTTCTTTGGTGGTAACTCACGAACAAAGCTCACTACTGCAGTAGTTAGAAGGTCAGAGGTCATGTCTGCCCCTGGGGAGGCCAACTCATTTAATACTCACTTCTGAGGGGGAACCGTTGGTTTGGTGAAATGGAATGGAGTTACAGTACTACTTAAATATGATGCAACTGCTGCTCATTTCAAGTCCATCTCAAACCCATTTCTCCAGTTCCCTATGTTGATTTTGTGCCTTTGCATATTAATTCTCCTT
This sequence comes from Ornithorhynchus anatinus, assembly GCF_004115215.2. Lineage (NCBI taxonomy): Eukaryota > Metazoa > Chordata > Mammalia > Monotremata > Ornithorhynchidae > Ornithorhynchus > Ornithorhynchus anatinus. Next base: position 110,140,653 of record NC_041729.1, on the reverse strand, counting down.
TTTCTTCTGCCATCTGTGCAGCATCGGCCTGAAGCTACAGAGAACCCCAGAATGCCTGACATTTCCCTGAAACTTTTGTACATTAGCACTGCATTGAGGAAGATATCGGGCTCTCCACCCAGTAAGCGCTCAACAAATACTATTGATTGACTGAATATTGGTATTTTAAAACAGGGAGGGAAGTTCTGAGAGGTGATGGAAAGAATAATAACACTTCAAATTGGCACAGAAATATTATTGTTCCAAAGAACTGCCACATTGCTTGTCACATTTTATTTTCAAAACATCCCTGTGCATGGATTACTGAATAGAGAGGTTAAGTGACTAGCCTAAAGTCACCCAACAATCCATTGGCAGAACTGGGGCAAAAATCCAGGTTTCCTTACTTCCAGACCCATTCTCTTTCCATTAAAAAGCATTGCTCATTCTTGAACAGATTGAAAGCAGAGTTGCATTTCTCACTGACACATCGCCTGCCAAGTTTCTTAACCTCTCTCTACCTCAACTTTTCCATATATGACTTTGGATTATATTTACCAACTCTATAAACTGCTTGGGGGCTGTGCAAATTTAGTAAGAAGTTTGTGAAATACCTTTCTTAAATGAAAGGGCCTTGAAATCCAAAATATTTTCATTGCATAAATGTGAGTAGCCCAGCTTGTAACGGTGGAGGATGGGGGTGGTGGGGGAAGAGGCTGCTACTAACTTTGCTACGGCCTTCAGCTGAATGGGCGAGAGGGGAGTTCCCAGGCCTTGTGTCTGAATGTACTGCTTGACACTGGAGTTGGAATATTCATGTCCTCTCAGAACCACCACCAGAAATTTTGGTGATGTTGTTGCTGGGATTTGCATTTTTGAAAAACTGCTCCTCTGATAGTAAAAGAAGAGCAAGAATCATTTGTAAAGGAACACAAACCATTTCCATTTCATGTGGATCTGGACAATATAGGGAATGTGAATGGCTCCTCTAGGTTATGAAACTCCAGCCAAAATAAAACTGATGGGAATTGTTTTTTTAAAAAAACTCCAGCCCCTCCCACATCATCCTATCTCTATTTGCAGTAATACTTAACATCCCTAGAGCTGTGAGGCAAAACATGCCCATTCCTGCCTTCATGCCAAGGGTGCCCAAATAGAAAAAGTCATGCTGAAGGCTCTATGAGACAGGCTTCAGAGGTTCTGCTAATAGCAATCTCATAGATTATTCTTAAACACTGCAAAGTGCCAGTGGCTTCATAGAACCAGACAAAATAATTTATTGCACCATTTTTTTTTTTCCACCCTTAGGAAAATATTTCTGCTTTGCAGTGGAAAATGTGGAAAAATGTATTTTTTTTCCTTCTCGTAACAAAATTTCTAACAAATAACAAGGTCAAGCATATATTCCAAAATGTCTTTGTAATATAGCTACATGGTTAAAACACATTTTAATGGGAGCATTGTCTTAATTTAAAGATAATATTAAATTTCAATACCTAATATGATTTTCTTCTGAAGAATAGGGCACAGGACTGTCAGTAAATACTCATTCAACTCTTACTAGACTGTGTATACATAGCTTTTCCATTCCAAGTCATTGAATGCTTTTGTTATAACCTTTCTCCCCAGAAATTCTTGGGTTGGAATGTAGTATACATGTCTTAAGCCATGTAATGGCATATTTATATGAAATTAAATAAGAGCTAATTTTGGGGGGAAAATGTTTGTGGAGAAGGAAAATTTGCATTTCTTTCTTTCCTTATTCTGTTGCTTTCGCTATTTAATCTAAACCATGTTCTAGGTTTAAATGTGCATTTTTTTCTATAGTAAAATGATATAGACCAAACCATTTGAAGTTAGGGCGTGTTAGTCAAACTGCTCCAAATAAACCACATTGTGCTGATGAAAACAAAGTCTTTGTACTCATGTAACTTTTTTCCACTGAGCAGTTGAAATATCTTTTTTTAATAGTCTCATTAATTCTCTCAGGGGAATGGGAAAATGGAAATAAAGGGGGATGTTCAGGAGTTCAACAATTTCTGGGGTCTGCCAATTTCATGAGAGAAGATTGACCTTCCTTTTAAAAGTATCCCCAAATCTAAAAAACATGTGGGTACAGCTACACCTCAGCTGATTGATGTCACTGATACTTGCCATTAATTCCTAACATCTCCTACATAGGGCACTAGTTTTCAATGCTTCACAATCAACAGTTTGGGATTTGGACAAAACGTTTTATCAAGACTATTATCTCTGTTCCTTCCCTAAGTGGCCCTTTCTAACTGCTTGAAAGAGTCTCACCTACATGTCCTCTAGAGCTCAATCCCCTCAAGAAATCTTCTGAAATCTATTTAGTCGGTGTTGTCATGCACATTTCATAGATGGGCAAAGGGAATGGCTGAGAAGTTACCCAACGGCCTGAAGCCATTCATCAGTGTCTCCATTCAGCCATGAGCAAGTATTTACTGCCCAATCCCAGATCTGATTTCTTTGCCCACATTTCCTCTCATCAACTAACATTTCTTTGTAAGTATTCCTGTCTACTTATGGTACACTTAGTCTCAGATTTCTCTCTGTTTCTCACCTCATGGAAAAAAAAACAGCAGAGCCCAGTAGGGAGGGAGCATGGAACTTGTCAGCAGACCAGTTTCTAATCCCAGCTGCACCATTTTTCTGTACTGCAGATTTCTCATCTGTAAAAGGGGGATGAAATACAATTCTTCCACACTATCAGACTGTGAGTCCCATGTGGGACAGTCACTATATACTACCTGAATATCTTGTACCTACTCTAGTGCTTAGTGCAGTAGTTGGCACATAGTAATCACTTAATAGATACCATCTCACTGGGGAAAACTTCTATTGTGACAGAACATGTTCAGTGTTCAGATATAATTTATTTCATTTCCCCTAAGTTTCAACTATGATCATTCAATCAGATCTAATATAGTCCCAAAAGAACAACCTTATCATACCAATCTTATTTTAGACTCTGTAGAGATCATGTCATCCTCAGCAGGATACGTTTTCTTATTCTCTTTAGGCATCGTGAAAACTCAGGCTTTATCATCGGTATGGCTATGATTACTCATAAGCAAAATGTGCTCTGTATTCATCCACTTGTTAAAGTTCTTGGAAAGAAAGTATCTTACTCAACCATTTTGTTTCTTTTAGACAGAATTTAGTAACAAATGCCATTCATGAACATTTATGTTGTGGCAGAATAAATGCTACTCTAGCAAGCCTCTTATTCTGTTTTTACTTAGTATTATATACTTTCCAGTGGTAATGAAGATATTCAGACATACCTAATATTAAACACTATTTACAAAGAATAACACACAAATATAAATCTTGTAAAAGGAAAAATGATGCATAACCTTAGTAAGAGTAAATATATGTGCATATTTCTTTGTACCAAATAGAGTGTCCAAAAGCCTAAATAGTGTTGGATGGAATATACAAGTTATTACAGGTAGAGTACAATGTGGGTAGTTCATTTTCCCATTGCACACTCAAGAATTATAATGGAGAGAATATTTCATCACCTGAATGAGTTCAACTTAACTTAAAAAAAAATGTTGGTAAGCAGTTGCTAAAACAAATAGTTTTAAATTTCCTACCACAGTGTAATGGTAAGGCAAATTCCACGGTATTTTAATTTAATTCCCATTAACAGTATGTTTATGGACTTTCTTTTGGAAAACTATATTTTGTTTATCTAATTTACAAGGCAGAAGTAAGCACTAGAAATTATCCTAATTTTTTGTCCAAAATGAGTAGGCTCAATGTGTCCTAGGGATTACTAATCATTCAGTATTGCAAGAGACACAATCCTCTCAGAAGGCCAAAGAAGACTATATTTATTTATATTCCTCAGTGGTGTCACAGAGGATATTAGGCAATGACTTCCTTTGTTTCTGTGAATTATAGTAAATCCTGACAAGTAGATGAGAGAAGATGCCATTATGCTTTTTTGCTAGCAATGTTATAAAGCAAGAAGAGCTTTCTGAGAAATGACTACTTTTTCAGAAGCCATTGCAGTGAAGGTCTGAAGACAATTCCAGAAGGTGGAATCCGAAGGGCCTGTCACTGCCATTCCACAGAGCAGAGAACACGGAGGAGCCAGCTTGAAAAAAACGTTCTCTTGCATGATGTTTATGGTCCCATTGCATTTGCCAGCTTCTTTTAATAAATCAGATACAAGTTGTGACATGTTGTTAATTCGATCACTAATAACCTGCTCAAATTGCAAATCCATGTCAGCAGGTTGGTGTTGATTAAGTTGTAGTCACTACAAGCATATTGTTTTAAATGACTGATAAATTTTATTTGCTGCAGTGATAGACTTTCTGGTCGAGTTTCTTTTTTCCCTGTGAGTTTTGAAATTACACAAATGGCACTGGAGTGGCCCTTCCTGGTCTCTTTCTGCATTTGCTGCAGAAGGAGCTCTAACCACTAGAGGGGAGGAGAGGTTTTATTGAACGCTTTACCATGCAGCCTTAAGGTGGAGAAGCTATTACAAGACAGCTTGCCCAGCTAAAGGGTTTAAAATGTGTTATGAAGGCTAGAAAAGGGGAAACAAAAATAAGACTTTTTTTTCCCTCTTCTTGAGATAACCCAGACATTTATTTCGCATAAACTAGATCCTTCTGGAGGACATATAGCAGAGGTGACATGCCTCTGTATATATTAACCTACAGAAATAAACATTAAGAGATTATCTGTAAAAGCAATGCTAAAACTTACCTTCCCCAAATTTTGTTGGGTTGTTGTTCAGGACAATATCAAATTGAAATCCACAAATATTTAAGGGGGAAAACAATGATTTGTTTTATGAAACAAAATAAGTATGATATTCATATTTTAAAGCAGTCATTTATTTTTTCCCCTGCCCTTATCCCTCTCTACAGAAAAAATGTGAAGGGGAATGGAGGGAGTCTAGCTCCTGAGGTAATAATTGAAACAGTAAAAAAAAAACTTTATTCTTATTCTCGTGAACTTTCTAAACCTAGTATGTTCTGTCTGAACCTATAGCACAAGTTTGGGACTCAGATGAACAGATATACTGGCCATAAAGAGAACTTTCACGTTTTCACAGCTTGACCTTTTTCTTTTTTTTAAAATGAAAATTTCTTAGCATTGTTAAAGTGCTATAATGTAGAACTGAAGCTTGTTACATTTACTCTCCTGAGTGTAATTGCACTAAGATCATTCAGTTTCCATTTGGAAAGCCAGTGGCAATTACTGGAATACAATGTATCATGCATTTGCTCACTGGATATAAAACGTATATACTAATTCGCAATAAAATGTAACAGCTGTCAGTGCATTTTCTGCTCTGTTACTTCAATAAATTGGAACTCTGACTAGAAAATGGGAATATTGCATTTTTACACACTCCGTAATGTGTTTGCTTTTTGCAAATACAATTTATTTTTTTCATGACAAAAATTGTGGTTTGTTATTACTGCTAGTGGATAAATATTCTTATATCAGAATGAATTACATATAGTATCTGTAAAGAAATAGTAATATTTTCTGATTTGCATTGTAGCCTGTCTTCAGTAAACAAAATACACTTAACCTACTTCTGTCAAATACTGGAACATTTTTTTAAAACATTATAGTGGCTGTGTGTGTGTGTGCGCGCGTAAGGTGGGGGGTGCAATGGGGAGAAGAATTTGTTATTACGATGCTTTCTCAGGTGTCTAGATAACTGATTAACATTCATTTCAAGAAACCATTGCTTTTTTGGCTGCTCATTTTTACTTAACATGCTAACATTTAGGTGAGACAGCTAACCAAGATCTTTAGATTATGGACTAGTGCCTATGAGTTTTATTTAAAATAAAATGCCTCCACATTTGTGTAATTTTGTTACTTGAGGTCAGACTTTTCACAGATAATTAGCCTTTTACACACTGTGAAATCAACCTGCATTGGTTATTTGGCTAGACTCTTTGCTTCTGTTCTTTATTTCCCAGAAGGTTAACGTGCTGAAAATCTAGCTGCAAGCTCATAGTACTGTCTCTTTGTGTTGCTAATTATCCCATTGCATAATTATTAATATCAGGAGCAGGAAGAGGAAACAAGCACACCAAATAGTCGTGAATGCTAGTGTTCTGGCAGGAAGCTAGTCCTGCATTAATAAAATGTGCCTGTGCCAATATCACAGAAGATAGGAGCGTTCCTTGTTAAGGATCATTTATTAACTGAGATCATCTTTTAGTTCGCCTTGGGGTAATGACTAATGTCAATGGCAAATTTCACAGTTGTCTAGAGAAATGAATTAAATTTGTAATAAAAAGCCCTTCGGCTTGTTGTACATGTTCATTTATTGGAGTAGTTGAACTAGGAGAACTGTAAGGCAAGCAAGAACATTGGCTTAATTTTCCTTACATATAATAGTGACCTTTAGCTCCATATTGAAAAAGTTACCTATTATGGACTGGTAAATTAAATGAGAAGTTCCTCTAATGCAAAATAAACTAGGTAACTGAGATAAGTAAAATGGCCCTTGAGCTTCTGAGATTTTCAGCAAAAAGAAATTTCTTTTTATAGTTCTGAGCTACTGAAACCCATCACAAAAGAAGTAACTTTATAAAAGCAGATGGATAAAACAATTCAAGAGACGACATTAAAAAATGGCAATGTGTAATAGCAGTTCCTCTGACAGGCTGATTTTCACTGTTACGCTCTGAATTTTGAACTCCAATGGTCTTAAATATAGTCTATGTTTTATTTTACCTCACATACCATATTGTCCCTGAATAATAATTTATAGATATATGTTTTCTGCTGTCTCATGGAGTTACAGTACATCACATCATTTCTTATAAGTAAGAGAAATTATACTAGAATACTTCTTTTGGTTTGTTTCCTGTTTTTAGGGATATCCGGTCAGGGTTCCATCACAGATATTCAAGGCCTTTAGAAAATTAGATTTTTCAAATATGCACTTTGTCCAAGCACATAGGCACAGATGGATGTGAGTGTGTATAATATTCAGTGCACTCACTACATTGCATTACATTTTCAATTAACAATATATAGTGTGTTTAAAGCAAATTATTCTAATCAAGGCTCTAGCAAAGCTAATGATAGTAAATAAAAAATGCACATTATTTTCAGCCTGTAAAGTCAATTGCAATGTTTATGTATATGTAAATTGAAATATAATATTTCCCACAGAGAGGTAAAATGTGCTTCTGTGTTTTTAAGGAATGGAAAGAATCAATCTCAGTGTTTTCCCCCTTTTAAGTTACTATGAAAACATGTCAAACATCTTCATCAACTTGTTTTTAAAGCCTGGTTGCAATTTAAAACCACCTAGGCTATATATCAAACTTTAGATCCAGCCATGTGCATGCCTCACAGTTAAGGTAGGATCTGACAGCACAGTAAATGCTAAAAAGCAGAGTATCAATAGCTTACCAATATGAATTAAGACTCAGTAATCCTTAATCTATTTCTGGTGTGATCATTAGTAGTAGTAATCCAGCTATTTGGTTTCATAGCTGTCCATCTACAGTCAGGTTTCCCAAGGGTTAAACCACAGTTCTTATTGCCCAGACTTCTAGTTGACTTATACCACCACTAATCCTTGATTTTCTTCTATTTGACTCATTTCCACAGCCTGTCTCTCCTGGATCCCCTTCCTTCACCCAAGACTCCTGTGTGTAATGACTCAGCAGTTGCATAGATCAGGGATGGGTTTAGGTCAACTCAAAATGGGTACCTCTTGACCTTCCTGTGTCCCAGAGTCTATTCTTTTCTCATTCACATATACGAAATATATAAAAAATGTGGATGATTTTTCCCTTGCAGATTCTCATGGTGCTTATAAGAAGGATAAGAAAAGAGTTTAAAGACTCCTTTTTACCTATTCACCCCAGACCCTTTCAGCATGTAACCTTATTCTCAGTGGGATTACTTGGATGAAAACCTATTAGAAAACTGCTCACTACATATATAACATATATAGATTACTACATATTGAACATTGCCCATGTCAGTGAATCATAGTGTATTTAATAAGCTCAATTATAAAGAATAAGGGAAAATGGATTCACACAGTTGAGGGATGAGAGCATGCAAAATGAAAACAGTAAGGAACAATGTAAATACAAATGTTTGGGCTTATTTTAGCTCCCCTCTGCCTTTGCATTGGTTTTTCTTTGTGGTGATATGCCCACAGGCATCCTGAGTATGTTCTGCTTTACTAATCCTTCCACAATAGTCTACATAGATTTCTGAGGGTCCCCCATGCTTTCATTCTAATGATTGTAACTTTTTGTCCATTAAATGGACCTCCTCCACCCCTAGCCCAGATGGGATTACTCTTAGCTTGGGGAAGGACAATCTCCTCAAAGCCCAGTGTGGCTCCATGGATGGGAAAAAATCTGATGTTTAGCAATTGTGAGTTTTTCACAAGCAGATCAAATGGAGGATATATTGGGAAGTGAGTCACTCTCTGTCAAGTCAAGGACTACTATGGCAATTTTAACCAGGGTTGAGAATACAACTTGTAGTAGAACCATATGCACCATCTCTTAGGCTTTTTTGAAAGACAGAGAAGAAGCAGGGAGGAGTAGCTTGATGAGTAATGATTTGGAAAGACCTCCAAATTAATATCCCCAAATATCAAATTGTATTGTTTTATATTCTCTGATTGATTGTTTGGTCAACAGAATATGGTCAAAGTCAAAGTACCTTTTTCTTTCTATTGCCTTCCAATCATCTTTGGATTAGTGAATTCCACTGAACGTGAACGTGGCCATGATACTAACCCAGTTTTCCTCCTTTTCTCATCACTAAATTCAGGATGCATCAATGCAAGGTGCTCCATTTAGAACAAGCCATGGTTTGCTCTGAAAAACAGAGATTGTTTGCTTCTTTTTCATGGCTTCTAGTCTTGTGTTAAAAATAACCTCTCTTTCATAGATTTTGATCACAATGAACAAAGTACTTTTCCTGAAATCAGAATGATTAGGCAACTCCCAAACTACTGTAGTTACCTAATAACAATGACATTATTATTATTGTCATTGCATTTGTTAAGCACTTATGGGTCAAGCATTCTACTAAGGGCTGCGGGAAATGCAGGGTAATCAGGTCAGATACAACTCATTGTGCTTTGATCTCGTCTATCCCATCGTCAAGCCCTTTACCTCAATTTCCCTCTCATTTGGAACTCCCTCCCCCTCCATATACACTAGACCACCACTGCCCCCACCTTCAAAACCTTATTTTTTATTTATTTTTTTATTTTTATTATGCCAATTTTTAAGCACTTACTGTGTGTCAATCACATTCTAAGTGTTAGAGTAGGTAGATCCAAGGTCATCAGGTTGCATACAGTCCCTGTTCCTCTCCTGTCCCTTGGGCTCACAGTCCAAGGAGGAAGAAAAACGGGTTTTCAATTCTCATTTTATAGGAGGAATGAAAATTCAGGTCCTTTGCCTCCCAGCACCAGGCTCTTTCCATTATCCCATGCTGCTTTTCAGTAGAGACAATAATATCAATTCCGGGTATTTCCATTCTAGTTCTGAATGACAAAGAACCATGGAATAATAATAAAAAAACAACATTTACCCTTCTACATAACACATGGTAAAGACATGCCATTCAGATTTTAAAATGACACTACCTACAGTGAGATACTGTGTAAACTCCTTGAGGCCAGGGATTATGTCTACCAACTCAATATTACTCTTCCACATGTTTAAACCAATGTTATCTACAGAGTAATAATGTTGGTATTTGTTTAAGCGCTTATTATGTGCAGAGCACTGTTCTAAGTGCTGGGGTAGACACAGGGGAATCAGGTTGTCCCACGTGGGGCTCACAGTCTTAATCCTCATTTGACAGATGAGGTAACTGAGGCACAGAGAAGTTAAGTGACTTGCCCACAGTCACACAGCTGACAAGTGGCAGAGCCGGGATATGAACGCATGAGCTCTGACTCCAAAGCCCGTGTTCTTTCCACTGAGCCACACTGCACCCAATAAATCATATTGACTGATGTGGTTAATAAAACCAACTGTAACTGGAAATTCTTTCTCCACTGGGTGAATGGAGAGAGCATCAAGTTAAGAAGAAGCTTTCCAGGAACAGAATAAGGGTGAGAAACAGCATGCCTAGAGGATAAACATGGGCTTGGAAGTCAGAAGGACTGGGGTTCTATTCTTAGCTCTGCCACCTAACTGCTGTGTGACTCTAGGCACATCACTTAACTTCTCTCTACCTCAGTTACCTTAACGCTCTAGACTATAAACTCGTTATGACCAGGGAACATGTTTGCTAATCCTTTTATATTGTACTCTCTCAAGTGCTAAGTACAATGCTCTGCACATAGTAAGTGCTCAATAAATATTATTGATTGATTGAGTTGCATGAGAATGATGCCATAAAGGTGAGACTCTGTGTGTTCTAGTGTAACAGAAAAGATCAATGTGTGACCACCTGCATAGTGCTTATATAAAGTTAGGGTATTTATTAAGCACTTAGCAAATTCCAAGCACCATAGAAGCACTGGCTTGAGTGTTTGGCACACAGTAAGCACTTAAATACCGTTGTTATTATTATTATACAATAGATTCAGCAGTAAAAGTAGTTTCTTGTTGGGTTGATGCATTTATTTATTCCATATAGAAGCTGACTGTTTTTTAGCCTACTTTTTATTATCCAGGGGGATTAATGAGCTATTAAACTATAAATGCTTTGAAGTCCTTTAAATAAAGTGGATGGGAAAATGAATATTGGCATTTTTAAAAGTCAAAGTCAGCATCCATAGTCTAGGGCTCAGTTGAATGATGGGGCAAAGACTGCATGTTAGACTAACCAGGAAAATGAGAACTTGCCTATGCTCAAGGAAATTGAATCATGCCCTGAAACATTTTCCTCTAATATTTATGCTGGGCTACTAAATGAAATGTCCCTGAATTTACTGGTGCCAGATGCTTTTAGCTAGCTAATGGGGGAGGAAAAATGGAAAGAACATAGGGATGGTTAAAAGGAAGGGAAAGGAGAAGATAGTGCTGGTAAATGAGGCAGGATCATCTCAATTTTTGGGAGCCAAGAAGAATATCTACAGGCCTAATACTATTTAAAGCTGCTTACAAGGGTCCTCTATATTATTCCTTGATTCTAAACCACCTAAATGAGAATGAAAAGCTGTCTGGGATGTACTAAATTCAAAGGACAAATAGTCATATTTGCTCTCTGGAGAACGGGTTACAATCAAGTCCTGGACTCAGATACCAAAGTCTAAGGCATTCAGACAACAAGAGCAAATTACTGTAGTAATTGACTGTAATACAAAGTGGTTGTCGGCTGTGAGCTCTCAGGAGCAGGCTGCAGGGTGAGGAAGACAGTTATTAGCTGACTGGATCAGAAAAGTGCAGCTTTTTTTTTTCTTCATTATGTGTTGTCACTACCCCACAACCTATTTCGATGTCTGTATCCCATGTAGAGTGTGGGCAAGGATCTCTGTTGAATTGTTCCATCCCAAGAGCTTAATACAGAGTTCTACATTCACAGTAAGTGCTCAACATGGGCTTGGGAGTCAGAGGTCGTAGATTCTAATCACGGCTCCGCCACTTGACCGCCGTGTGACTTAAGACAAGTCACTTCATTTCTCAGCACCTCAATAAAATGGGGATTAAGATTGTGAGCTCCACATGGGACAGCCTAATTACCTTGTATCTACCCCAGCTCTTAGAACAGTGCTTGGCACATAGTAAGTGGTTAATGAATGACATTATTATCGTTATTAAAAATATCATTGAATGATGGATTGGAAGCAAGGAGTTCTAATTTGGCCACTTGCTTATGGTGTGATCTTGGGGCAAGTTGATTAACTCTTCTGGGACTCAATTTCCTCATCTGTGAAATGGAGATGAAATATCTGCTCCTCCTTCCCCTTATACTGGGAGTCCTATGTGAGATAGAGGCTGTGTATGACCTAATTATCTTATATCTACCTCAGTGTTCGGTCCACGATAAATGCTTAAAAATTCTACAGTTTTCATTAATATAATATTATTATTATTATTAGGAAAATTCCCAAATAGGTCACACCTACCATCTTCCTTGAAGCATAGTGCACCCTTACTCCACAATTCCCAATCACTACTCACTGAAACTGGGAGAACAATTTTCATCTCAAAGTAGATGCCACAGAGATGGAATAGCATGGAAATGAGAAAAGATGCTAGTAGTATGACTGAGAGGGAAGAGAATCAGAAGATTACAAGGTGAGGCACCTGGCCTCTCCTGTCCAGTGGACATTAATCATAATAAAAATAAATTTAGCTAATTTTGTCTGAATTCCTCACCCACCAACCATTATATAAAAACCATGAGAAAAAAAAAAGAATTGACTAGTTATATTCAACTATGTTAATATACAAAAGTGATTCTATTTCTGTGATCATTTTACTCAGATTCCACCACTAACTCACTCAGGAATCTCTGAATTGGATAAGAAATAATTCTTTGCTTCTGGGTTTTCTTGTAGTTTAAGTGATTCCACAACAACAATGAAGCATTTTACCTCAAACATCACTAACTGTTTGGCATTCTTTACATATATCAAAGCTAAGCTTGGTTTATCAGTCACTGTATTTGTGGAAACATTTCCCAAAATGCAACTATCATATCCTACCCTCTTCTATGCCCTCTGTGATGCCATAGTTAATAAGATTGCATGGAATCCCATAAAGCAATCAGAGGATGAATTGCATCCTTTTTCTCTATCGCCAAATCCTTCCACCCACCAAATGCATCTACCAATGCTATTAAACTGTAGTTTTCCCAGTGCTTAGCACAGTGTTTTGCAAATAGCATCCAATAAATTCAATTGATTGACTATAATTCTTATTATGTCCTTTCTCCCTTAGTTACCCATCTCCCTCATCTTCACCTCACTATCCTGGTCTCCTTTGTTTCTTTGTGTGACATTCCTCAGTCTCCCTCTTTTGTTTGCTCTCTCTGCTACCACTGCCATAGTTGTTGTAAAGAAAAAAGAGATTGAAGTGATATGCAGCAGGATGTAGAGTCATTCCATCACTCCTTGTCCTCCACTGTGTCTAGCATTTTACCACTACTCTGCTTTTAAAATCCATGTGTCACCACCATGGTGATCCTAACCATTATTTACCACTCAGGATAGAATGGAAACTCACCTCTCAGAGAAGCTCTGAATTGCACCTGAAGGGTGAAAATTATTGACCTCTCATATATTACAGTATTGATGTATTGGAGAACTGTCCCAAAGTACAGGTGACACATACTCTACATTTTTGGAGAAATGTTTCTAGAAGAGTGTAATATATCTGTAAACCTTGGATAAGTGTAATGCACTGGTAAATCAAATCTGCTGCAAGAATCAGTCTTCTTCACTTGCTTGATTGATATGAGAGCATGAACCTTTTTGCTTCAGTTAAATTAGGTTCAGTTCAAAGTCATTTAGATCAAAAGTTCTCATTGAAATGCATAGTGTTTGGCATAGTACAAACTTGACCGCAAAAGCAAATTTTAGAAAAAAATGCTTATATTACGTGGTTGATTTAATACTTATTTGACCACTAAATTGAGCATATTTTGAAAGGTATTCATAGTATAGGGTCGATTTACAGCATGACATAGTAGATAGAGCAGTGGCCTGAGAGTCAGAATGTCATGAGTTCTAATCCTGACTCTGCCACGTATCTGTTGTATGACCTTGGGCAAATCACTTCACTTCTCTGGGACTCAGTTACCTCACCTGGAAAACAGGGATTAAGACTATGAGCCCCACGTGGGACAACCTGACTACCTCCAACTCTCTCCTGGACACCCTCCAATCTGGCTTCCGTCCCCTCCACTCTACCGAGACTGCTCTCTCAAAGGTAACCCATGACCTCCTTCTTGCCAAATCCAACGGCTCCTACTCTATCTTAATCCTCCTCGACCTCTCAGCTGCCTTTGACACTGTTGACCATCCCCTTCTCCTCCACACCTTATCTCACCTTGGCTTCACAGACTCTGTCCTCTCCTGGTTCTCCTCATCTTTCTGGCTGTTCGTTCTCGGTCTCCTTTGTGGGCTCCTCTTCCCCTCCCATCCACTAACTGTAGGGGTTCCCTAAGGGTCAGTTCTTGGCCCTCTTCTGTTCTTCACCTATACTCACTCCCTTGGTGAACTCATTCACTCCCATGGCTTCAACTATCACCTCTATACAAATGACACCCAAATCGACATCTCCTCCCCTATTCTCTCCTCCTCCCTTCAGGCTCATATCTCCTCCTGCCTCCAGGACGTCTCCACCTGGATGTCTGCCCGCCACCTAAAACTCAATATGTGGAAAGCTGAGCTCCTTATCTTCCCTCCCAAACCCTGTCCTCTCCCTGACTTCCCTGTCACTGTGGACGGCATGACCATCCTTCCCATCTCACAAGCCCGCAATCTTGGTGTCATCCTTGATTCAGCTCTCTTATTCACCCCACACATCCCATCCGTCACCAACACCTCACGGTCTTTCCTCTCCATCTAAAGGGCTATCGTGCTGGAACAAGCTCTCAATATCCCAACTGCATTGTGTCAGCCTTCTCTCTGATCTCCCTTCCTCCTGTCTCTCTCCAGTCCAGTCTACTCTTCATTCCACTGCCCAGATCATTTTCCTACAGAAACGTTCTGGGCATGTCACTCCCCTCCTTAAAAACCTCCAGTGGTTGCCTATCAACCTCCACACAAAACAAAAACTCCTCACTCTTGGCTTCAAAGCTCTCCATCACCTTGTCCCCTCCTACTTCACCTCCTTTCTCTCTTTCTACTGCCCTCCCTGTACACTCCGCTCTTCTGCCGCTCACCTCCTCACTGTCCCCCGTTCATGCCTATCCCACCATTGACCTATGGACCACGTCCTACCGCTGTCCTGGAAAGCCCTCCCTCCTCACGTCCGCCAAACTAACTCTCTTCCCCTCTTCAAAGCCCTACTGAGAGCTCACCTCCTCCAAGAGGCCTTCTCAGACTAAGCTCCCCCCTTTTCCCTCTGCTCCCCCTCCACCCTCTGCTCCTCCCCCTTCCCCCTTCACCTCCCCTCAGCTGAGCCCCTTTTCCCTCTGCTTCTCCTTCTCTCCCCACCCCATCCTCTGCTCCTCCCCCTCCCCCTTTCCCCTCCCCTCATCCCTGTGCTCATTTGCATATATTATTTATTACCCTATTTATTTGTTAATGAGGTGTGCATCCCCTTGATTCTATTTATCGTGATAATGTCTTATTTTTGTTTCGTTCTGTTTTGCTCTGCCGTCTGTCTCCCCCAATTTGACTGTGAGCCTGTCAGAGGGCAGGGATTGTCTCTATCTGTTGCCAAATTGTACATTTCAAGCACTTAGTACAGTGCTCTGCACACAGCGCTCAATAAATACTATTGAATGAATGAATGAACGAACCTTGTATCTACTGCAGTGCTTAGAACAGTGCTTGGGTGATAGTAAGTGCTTAACAAATACCATTATGATTATCATTATTATTTTTGCACCATATATCAATTTATGGGAAACAGCATGATTTAGTGAAAAGAACACAGGATTAGGAGTCAGAAGACCTGGGTTCTAGTTCCTTCTTTACCCCTGAACTGCTGAGTGATTTGGGTCAAGTCATTAAATCATCTTTGCCTCAGTTTCCTCATTTGTAAAATAGGGATAAGATACCTGCTTTTCTTGCCTTTAAGATTGGGACTGCTATGTGGGATAGGAATGGTGCTGAATATGATTATCTTACAACTAAACCAACAGAGCTTGGCACATAATAAGCACTCAATAAATAGACTAATAATTAGGTCATGAAGCAGCATGCCCTAGTGGAAAGAGCATGACCATGGGTATCAGAGGACCTGGTTCTAATATCCAGCTCCACCATGTACCTGCTTTGTCACCTTGGATATAACTTAACTTCTCAGTGCTTCAGTTCCCTCATCTTTACAATGGGAACTTCAAAACATGTTCTCCCTCCTAATTGTACTGTGTCCTCCATGTGGGAACAGGGACAGTATTTGTCCTGATTACAATATTTGTTCTCCCTGCTACTTAGACTGAGAGTCCCATTTGCTAACTAGTTATCTTGAACCTACCTACCCCAGCCCTTAGTAGATTGCTTAGCACATGATAAGGATTTATTAAATACCACATTTATTACCTGGGTTCCAATCACAGATGTGAATCTGGGTTCCAATCACATTTATTACCTGGTTTCCAATCCCAGATTCACATCTGTCTGATGTGTGACCTTGGGCAAGTCACAACTTCCCTAGGCCTCTGTTTCCTCATCTCTAAAATGGAGAATAAACAGCTGTTCTCTGTCCTAGTGATACTTTGGGCTCCACGTAGAGAGAGGAACTATATTTGATTATTACCTTGTATCTACACCCATGCTTATTATTCATTCAATCACATTCATTGAGCATTTGCTGTGTGCAAAGCACTGTACTAAGAACTTAACACTGTAGTAAGTGGTTATTGCAGCATTTAGTACTGAATAAGCAGCTAAATACCACAATAATAATTATTAGTAGTATTAGTATATGAATAATATTCATATATAAACACAACTATGATACCCTTGGTCAGGGTTGTGATGCAATCAATCATTAGTATTAATTGAATGCTTACTGTGGGTCAACTAAGCACAATACAACTGAGATGATAGAACATTCCCCTGCTCACAAGGCGTTATGGAGGATTCTAACTCTAATGGTACCAACCAGAGAGTTTTTGAGAACTGTGTAACCAGCTTCAAAGCAGTTATATATAGATCCATAATTTATTTTAAGGTCTGTCTCCCACTTAAGACTGTGTAAGCTCCTTGTGGGCAGAGAAACATGACTACCAACTCTGATGCATTGCATTCTCCCAAGTGCATAAAACAGTGCTCTAAGCCCTCTGCAGACAGGGATTTTCTCTCTTTATTGCTGAATTGTGCTTTCCAAGTTCTTAATACAGTGATCTGTGTGCAGTAAGTACTCAATAAATATGATTGAATGAATGAATAAGTACTCAATACAATTGAGAGAACATATCTATCAATTCTGTTATATTGTACTCACCCCACCACTTAGTACAATGCTCTGCACATAGTAAGTGCTCAATAAATGTAACTGATTGATTGATTGTTCCATTCTCTTGGCTACTGATTATTTGTCAATCCCCTACTGCTCAACAGCCTTGAGATCCTTCCCAATATTAGCCTTGATTTACCATTTAAAGAAACAAAGCCTCTTCAAAAGTATGCTGTTTACCTCTAGAGGTTGATTTGGGGTGACAGGAAATTATTTACTCTCTAAATTTTAATAAGTAATTCAAGCAACATCTCTGGACTCTACCAAAATACAAAAGCATTTATTTTTTTAGAACAATGGCATTTCATTCACCTTCTTTCTCTGTGATTAAAAAATTAAATGGACAAAATTAGTAGACAAGTGGTGGAGTCAGGATAGGAACCAGGGTCCTCTGACCACCAGGCTCATGCTCTTTCCACTGCTTCCAAGATAAGCATCTTTAAGATGCATATTTCCAGTGTCAAAATGTGTTCTCATGTCCTCATATGAGGTTGCTATTAGTTGCCTGATTTTTTTAGTTGTCAGTTATTTCAGAATCCTGGATTGTATGAGCCTTTGGTTGATTTAGGAATTGCTTTTCATATGTTCTTATTTACATTTTTGTTCTAAACTCACAAAGAATATGAATAGTTTATAATGCAGTTTAATTACTCCATTTCGTCAGTCATTTGAAGGTTATTTTCTTAGTTCTATGAACTAAGTTCTATGAACTTAGTTCTATGAACTATGAACTAAGACCACACCCTCAACTCCCCACATCTACACACACACACACACACACAGAGGAGAAGCAGCGTGGCTCAGTGGAAAGAGCATGGGCTTTGGAGTTCGAATCCCAGCTCGGCCACTTGTCGGCTGTGTGACTGTGGGCAAGTCACTTAACTTCTCTGTGCCTCAGTTCCCTCATCTGTAAAATGGGGATTAAGACTGTGAGCCCCACGTGGGACAACCTGATCCCCCTATGTCTACCCCAGCGCTTAGAACAGTGCTCGGCACATAGTAAGCGCTTAACAAATACCAACATTATTATTATTATTACAGAGGAGAGAGGGAGAGAGAGGGAGAGAGAGAGAGAGAGAGAGAAAGCCAGAGGGACCCTAGGAGAGAGGGAGAGAGAGGGAGAGAGAGAGAGAGAGAGAGAGAGAGAAAGCCAGAGGGACCCTAGACTGTATTCAAAACCAATATGAAATATGAAAGCAGCATGACCTAGTGGAAAGAGCACTGGTCTGGGAGTCAGAGGACTTGGGTTCTAATCCCAGTTCCTCCACTTGTCCGTGTGAACTTGGGCAAACCACTTCACTTCTCTGTGCCTCAATTACCTCATCTGTAAAATGGGGATTCAGATTTTGATCGCCATGTCGGATATGGACTCGGTCTAATCTGATAATCTTATAACTATTCCAGAATTTAGTTCAGTGCCAGCTACAAAGTAAGTGTTTAACAAAATATCATTAAAAAAATGATGCTTGTCTTGACAAAATACCATAAAAAAGTGATGCTTGTCTTCCTGAGAGCTGACAAAAGGAGTAAGTGTGGCCATTAAGACTAATGTGTAATGGACAAGTGATTCTACACGTGGCTAGCCCACATTACACTCACAGCTACTGTCATTGCTATTGAATCTGCTCTTGGGATTCTAATTGCTCTTTTCTACACCAGAAGCTGCTCTGACTGCTGTCATCTTCTAGGAATTTACTGCTATAGGTGCCCTCCCAAACACTGTGATACTTCGCCTTGATTCTATTTAGTTGCCATTGTTTTTATAAGATGTTCTTCCCCTTGACTCTATTTATTGCCATTGTTCTTAATAATAATAATAATAATGATGTTGGTATTTGTTAAGCGCTTACTATGTGCCGAGCACTGTTCTAAGTGCTGGGGTAGACACAGGGGGAATCAGGTTGTCCCACGTGGGGCTCACAGTCTTCATCCCCATTTTACAGAGGAGGTAACTGAGGCCCCGAGAAGTTAAGTGACTTGCCCAAAGTCACACAGCTGACAAGTGGCCGAGCTGGGATTTGAACCCATGACCTCTGACTCCAAAGCCCATGCTCTTTCCACTGAGCCACGCTGCTTCTTATCTGTCTGTCTCCTCCGATTAGACTGTAAGCCCGTCAAAGGGCAGGGACTGTCTCAGTCTGTTGCCGACTTGTTCATTCCAAGCGCTTAGTATAGTGCTCTGCACATAGTAAGCGCTCAATAAATACTATTGAATGAATGAATTTGTTTTGCACATGCCCCAATTTAGTTCTGTAATGTAGTTCTGTGAAGTAACTTCATATCTCCTTTGATGTGTGCCTCCACATCAGAGCCATCAGCATTGGAAGAGTTATCTACTGAAATGCAAGAGTATTCTGTTACCAGCCTCCAGGGCCCTCAGTGCCACTTCAAGAATGGCAGGATAGAAAAGGTTGAATACTTTATATTTTTGCTTTCCTCCACTGATGCTGAGCAAAAAAATTACAAAAAATCATATTGTCCAAAACATTGCTCAACACATGGCTCTCTCTCTCTCTCCAGTCCTAGTAATAATGTTTACTCAACACCCTTTAAAGAGCATTCTAATAGGTGCTTGGGGAAAAACAGAATAAGAAAATGACACATCCCTTCTTCTTACACCTCTAAGAATGGAGACACAAAAATATTTACTAGAGTGGACAAAATAAATGATTTAATACACAGATATTCATGAGTGCTAAGGAAGGTGTAAATAAATTCATAAGTATTCAAAAATCTCCAAAGCCTACTCATCCCCCTCTGCACACAAAATAATCTAAGCAGCGTGGCACAGTGGAAAGAGCACGGGCTTTGGAGTCAGGGCTCATGAGTTTGAATCCCAGCTCTGCCACTTGTCAGCGGTGGAAGGTGTAAATAAATTTATAAGTATTCAAAAATCTCCAAAGCCTGCTCATCCCCCTCTGCATGCAAAATAATCTAAGCAGCGTGGCGCAGTGGAAAGAGCACGGGCTTTGGAGTCAGGGCTCATGAGTTCGAATCCCAGCTCTGCCACTTGTCAGCTGTTTGACTGTGGGCAAGTCACTTAACTTCTCTGTGCCTCAGTTCCCTCATCTGTAAAATGGGGATTAAGACTGTGAGCCCCACGTGGGACAACCTGATTCCCCTGTGTTTACCCCAGCGCTTAGAACAGTGTTCGGCACATAGTAAGCGCTTAACAAATACCAACATTATTATTATTAATCTGACTTCAAGACATCCACTAGCTCTCTCAATTTGGCATATTATAGAAATCTTCACCTGATACTCTACAGCTGATGTACTTTACTCTTCCAAAGCTCATCTAAATCCAATCTCATATTTCTCATCTTCAACTCCTATCAGTCAGTGGCTCTTTTTTTTGTAGCACCTGTTAACCACTTACCATGTACCAGGCACTGTTTGAAGTGTTGGGGAAGGTATAAGGTCATCAGGTTGGACACAGTTCATGTCCTACATGAGGCTCACAATCTCAATCCCCATTTTATAGATAAGGTAGCTGTGGCACAGAGAAGTTTCTTGCTCAAGTTACACAACAGACAAGCTGCAGAATCAGGAATAGAACGCAGATCCTTCTGATTCCCTGGCCCACACTCTAACCATTGGGTCACATTGCTGCTCCTTATTGAAAGCTAAATGTTTGCAAAGCACTGTACTAAGCACTTGGGAAGAGTATAGTAGAACGGAGTTGGTAGACTTGTTCCCTACCTATGAGGAGTTTTCAGTCTTGGGGGGGGAGGCAGATGTTAAAATTAATTACCCGAAATGTACTTAGGTTATAATTTTGGTATATGCTAAGCGCTTACTATGTGCAGAGCACTGTGGGTGGACTGAATTTCAAGTTCTTAAAGGGTAAAAATCCAAGTGCATGATTCATGCAGAAGGGAGCGGGAGAATGGGAAATGAGGACTTTGTTGGGTAAGGCCTCTTGGAGGAGGTGTAATTTTATTTAAGCTTTGATGGTCGGGATAGTGGTTAGACAAAATATAAGATATAAAGGGGGAGGGATATCCACGCGAGAAGCAGATGGGGAATCAGTGGAGAGATAGATGAGATTGAAGTACAGTGAGTAGGTTGGTTTTGGAGGGGTGAAGTGAGTGGGATGGGTTTTAGTAGGGAGTCAGTGAGGTAAGCTAGGAGGGGGCAAAGTGATTGAGAGCTTTAAAGCCAACGGTAAGGAGTTTATATTTGAAGCAGAGGATAAACATGGTCAGAACATATTTTTAGAAAAATTATTCACCAGAAGAGTAAGGTATGGACTGGTGTGGGAGAGGTAGGAAAGAGACATCAGCAAGGAAGCTGAAGTGAAAGTCAAAGTGGGGTAAGATAGGTACTTGTATCAAAATAGTAGCAGTTCCTATGGGAAGAAAAAGTTGGATTTTAGGAATGATGTGAAGGTAGAACTGACAGGATTTGGTGAATATGTAATTGTAATTAGAGAAATGAGTCTAGATTAATGCCAAATGTTACAGGATTGTGTGACTGGGAGGATGGTGGCATTGTATAATATGATTGGAAAATGAAAGGGAAGACAAGCTTTGGGTAGAAGGATGAGGAGTTCTTGGTCATGCTGGTCTGTCAGTCTGAAACTCCTTTCTCTTACCTAACCTCAAGCCTTCCCATCTTCAGATCCCTCTTAGAATCCTGCTTAAGATGTCCAAAACAAATAAGTACAAGGTTTCAGCCCACAAGGAGCTTACATTTTAACAGAGGAAACAGACAAATACTTATAAATACAGAAGTCTAGATAAATAATTAAATGTATAATCAAATATCAATACAAAGATACTAGGAGTGGGTATAAATTATATATGTGTGTGTGTGTCTAAGAGAGAGGGTGTATTAGGGTACTAAGTCTGATTCCACTATTTTTAAATATTTGCTTTATAATGTTAGCTTCTAGTGGACAGCAAACCTGTCTTCTGCTTCTTTTGTGTGCAATTCTGGTGGAAATCATGATAGCTACAGCCAATTGGATAGCAGCCATCTTGTGAGTCACTATCTGCTCTTCCTTCAACCTGTTGAAGGGGTTAATTTTTGACATGGCTATGAACTGCATCCACTGACTGCTTCCTGCAGGCAGTATCTGATTTGTTAAAATCAAATCAAAATCCTCCCTCATTTTTATTTCTGAAAAAAATCAATCAACATTAATGTACTTCCCCTCTCTAGCTTCAGCCTGGTGCAGGAGGGGTGGGATCTGGAGCCTCCACTTCTCCACTCCCACAGACACCCTAGCTCCTCAGAGCACATAGCAAAAGATTGGGACAGAAAGGAAATGGTGGGTGGACATGAGGAGCAGCATGGTTTAGTGGAAAGAGCACGGGTTTGGGAGTCAGAAATCATGCATTTTAATCCCGACTCCGCCACTTGTCAGCTGAGTGACCTTGGGCAAGTCACTTAACTTCTCTGTGCCTCAGTTACATCATCTGTAAAATGGGGATGAAGAAGACTG
Source organism: Ornithorhynchus anatinus (assembly GCF_004115215.2). Classification (NCBI taxonomy): domain Eukaryota; kingdom Metazoa; phylum Chordata; class Mammalia; order Monotremata; family Ornithorhynchidae; genus Ornithorhynchus; species Ornithorhynchus anatinus. The sequence continues at coordinate 110,118,126 of NC_041729.1, read as the reverse complement.
TGAGCCCCACATGGGACAACCTGATTACCTTGTATCTACCCCAGTGCTTAGAACAGTGCTTGGCACATAGTAAGCCCTTAACAAATAACAACATTATTATTATTATGAGGAGTAGGAGCCAGGCTCACCAATTCTTCCACCTCCCTCTTCCTCACCTCCATTCCCTTATCACTAGGTAGTAATAATGATAGTACTTAAGTGCTTACTACCTGCCAAGCACTGTTCTAAGTGCTGGGGTAGTTACAACTTATCGGGGTTTACACTTAATCCCCATTTTAGAGAGGAGGTAACTGAAGCGCAGAGAAGTGAACTGATTTGCCCAAGGTCACACAGCAGTCATGTGGCAGAGCCAGGACTAGAAGTCAGTTCCCTATGACTCCCAAGCCTTGCTGTATCCACTAGGCCATGCAACTAATATTTTTTAAACCACTTAGAAAATGGATGAGGTGTTAAACTGTGGCATCTTATCCAATCGTCTTGGAGGACTTGTCCAGATAAACAGACAATAGCTCAGAGTAACATCGAGCCCCTGTAGGACCCTTTTTCCAGGGGTTAGAAAAGTACACTGCATTCATGTTAAATGCCATTACTAATATGACTACCACTGCTACTAGTAATTACTACCGTTCCTGCTGGTACTTGGGTAAATCTTAGGATCTTGGAGAACTTCTCAGGGCAGCCAATTGCTTTAATACTTGGCAGCGTCAAGGTCTGCTAAAAGTGTTAAAGGCTCTTGTCTTATTGTCTATGCAATAAGAAATCTGTGTCAGGCATTCCAAATCTTCCCAGAGGCATAAACAATCCTGCACTTGCTTCTAAAGCATAAGCAATTTGCTGCCATCATCACTTACATATGTCTCAGCACTGATGAAAGAAAATAAAAATTCTGTAAAGATTTAGATCGATTTGCCACCACAGAACTGAAGCCTGACCAGCTGATTGTCGGGGGATTATCAAGATGCTGATTAGTTATTAAGGAGGGTGCAACACAACCTGGTGCTTGTCAAGGGATTGACTCTGTTGAAAATAAAAGACTCTAAGCATCTTTCAAAACTCAGATTTCACCAAGGGTAAACAGTTGTTTGTTAGCTGAATGCACTACGAAGTCCCTGTGACACCATCTGATCATTTTCTGCTGGCAGGTTTTGATTGTTGGGTTAGTTGTTGATTTTACATTAAGTCGCTTTCTTCTCCCAATCCCACCAACTCCACAGGCCAACTGCCTCTACTAATTATGATAGGTTGCCTGTTGCCAGAGAAGGCACGTCCACCAAAAAACTGTTTGAGAGGCTGACACTATCCTTTATACTTGCCTCTCCCCAGAACTCTTCTCCAGAAACATATTTACTTCCAAGACTGACCTGAGCCTGTGGTGGTGGCTGAGGTGGGAAATGGGAGGGGGTCACGGCACATAGCCAACGGCCTGTCCACCCCAAATTTCCAAAAAATCCCCAAATTCACGTTGCAGCCAGCTTGTGGTTTCCCTTCCCTAGTCCCCAATCCCTCACTACCCTGGTGTCATCCTAAGGCAGAAAGGTCAATTTGGAGCCTCAGCTTCATTGTTCCTTCTTTCTCCCATTTTGGGGAAGAGACAGGTGAGAAGAAAGAGGGAGGAAGACCTTTAGAGCAGTCAATCACCTTGCTCCCTCCTACTCACCTTGCTACTCTCCTACTACAATAGTTAAGTGCTTACTACATGCCAAGCACTGTTCTAAATACTGGGGTAAATACAAGTTAATCAGGTCGGACACAGTCCCTGTCCCACATGGGGCTCACACTCAATCTCATTTTACAGATGAGGGAACTGAGGCACAATGAAGTGAAGTGGCAAAACTGGGATTAGAACCCCAGTTCTTCTGACTCCCAGGCCCATGCTCTGTTCACTAGGCCATGTTACGTCTCCAACCCAGCCTGCACACTTCACTCCTCTCACTGTACCTCAATGTCATCTATCTTACTGCCAACCTCTTGCCCACATCCTACCTCTAGCCTGAAACATCCTCCCTCCTCATACCTGACAATTACTTTTCCTCTATTCAAACCCTTACTGAAGGTACATCTCCTCCAAGAGACCTTCCCTGACTTAACGCCCCTTTCCTCATCTTTAATTCCCTTCTATGTCACCCTAACTTGCTCCCTTTGTTCATCCCCCACCCCTAGGCCCACCTCACTTATGTACATATCTTAATTTATTCATTTATATTAATGTATAATAATAATAATAATAATAATAATGTTGGTATTTGTTAAGCGCTTACTATGTGCCGAGCACTGTTCTAAGCGCTGGGGTAGACATAGGGGAATCAGATTGTCCCACGTGGGGCTCACAGTCTTAATCCCCATTTTACAGATAAGGGAACTGAGGCACAGAGAAGTTAAGTGACTTGCCCACAGTCACACAGCCGACAAGTGGCAGAGCTGGGATTCGAACTCATGAGCCCTGACCCCAAAGCCTGTGCTCTTTCCACTGAGTCACACTGCTTCCCCCCTCTAGACTGTAAGCTCACTGTAGGCAGGGAATGTGTCTATTGTTGTATTATACTCTCCCAAGTGCTTAGTACAGTGCTCTGCACACAGTAAGCATTCAATAAATATGATTGAGTTACTGACTGACAAGGGATGCGGCCAGATTAGTAAAGGTGACTGGGAAGGCAGGAGGGCAGAGAAGACCTGTTTTCTCTCTAATACTTGGAGATTCAGGGGGTCAGCATAGATGTTTCCCAGAGGACTACATCCAGTCAGGAACTGAGGAAGCAATGGGAAGAGGCACTTTCTGAGGGGAGAGGGTGTTCTCAGGCACATAAACACCACCTGCATTTCCCACTCCCCTGATAGCGCCATTGTTTTTATGAGATGTTCTTCCCCTTGACTCTATTGTCATTGTTCTTGTCTGTCTGTCTCCCCCGATTAGACTGTAAGCCCGTCAAACGGCAGGGACTGTCTCTATCTGTTGCCGACTTGTTCATTCCAAGCGCTTAGTATAGTGCTCTGCACATAGTTAGCGCTCAATAAATACTATTGAATGAATAGTGCCGAGGAACAGATCCATGCACCTGTCCCCTTGATAGAAGATAGTTACCCCCTGGTGGTAGGGCCTGGTGGTAGGAGATTGGGGCCACAGGACCATGACACTGTGGAACCAGTTGCATAAAGCAGCAGGGTAGAGTTGGGAGAACCTGAAAATGGGCAGAAAGATGAGAATGAGGGAATGCTGAAGTCCAAGCTAATATTGAGGCAGACATCTGAAGGGTCCCCATCTGTGTTCTGCTTTTCACCCCCTTCCGTCTTTGCTTTCAATGCCAAAACCTAGTCTCGATACATTTGAGAAAGGGCATAATCACTCTGTGAAAGTGTCTCTAAATTGGTCAGTCTTTTAAGAATTCATATCTGAACATTTCTGTCCCTAAATTCAGACTGGCTTCATGGTACCACTGCTTCTAATCCCTGGTTTAAACATCTCTGAACTAGCTATGTGCCTCTCCACATGCTTCAGAACTACTCATGAATACAGATGGTACCATCTTCTTTGCAAACAAGGAAATTGAAACACTAAAAATATATCAGTAATATCCTCAATATCCCTCTTTTGCCATCAAGAAGGAGATACTACAAAACTTATATATCCTCCCAAAATACAAATACATGACTTTGCTCCTACCTTCAAGGAAGTCCTTTCTGCTGACAAGTCAATAAAATTCATAGTGAAATTATCTTCCTAACACACTAGTATTCATTTTCTCCTTTGGCCCACTCCCAAGAAAGCTGAGCGATAAATGTATATATAGTTTGGGAGCATGGTCTAGTAGAACCATGCTTGTGGGTAGGGAAAGTGTCCACCAACTCTGTTTTATTTTACTCTCCCAAGCACTTAGTACAGTGTTCTGCATCCAGTAAGCACTCAATAATATCGATGACTGGCTGAGAGTCAGGACAGCCAGGGTCCAATCCCAGCTCTGCCACTCTTTCACTGTGTAATTCATTCATTCAGTTGTATTTATTGAGCACTTACTGTGTGCAGAGCACTGTATAAGTGCTTGGAATGTACAATTTGGCAACAGATAGAGACAATCCCTGACCAACAATGGCCTCACAGTCTCTTGGGCAAATCACTTAATCACTCTTGGCTTCAGTGTCATCATCTGTAAAATGGGACTAAGATACTTGATCTCCCTCTTAGATTGGATAGAGACTGTGTCTAATCTGATGTTTTGAATCTAACCCTGCATTTAAAAATACTACAGTTAACTGATTAATAAAATCAGAACTTTTCTCCACCTTGACACAAATAATAATAATAATAATGTTGGTATTTGTTAAGCGCTTACTATGTGCAGAGCACTGTTCTAAGCGCTGGGGTAAACACAGGGGAATCAGGTTGTCCCACGTGGGGCTCACAGTCTTAATCCCCATTTTAAAGATGAGGGAACTGAGGCACAGAGAAGTTAAGTGACTTGCCCACAGTCACACAGCTGACAAATGGCAGAGCTAGGATTCAAACTCATGAGCCCTGACTCCAAAGCCCGTGCTGTTTCCACTGCGCCATGCTGCTTCTCTAATAATGATGATGATCTGATGATCTAGGACAAATAGGTAAGTGATAATTTGTCAGTTGGTTTTAAAATGAACAAGACTTGCAATGAAGTAAAAGAAAAATCATTTGAATTTTTCATAAATACTTCCTATGGGATATGTAGTTTGATCACTGAGTGGGTTTTCACACAGCAGAGTAACACTAATTAATCTAGTCCAAAATCAAATTATTTTATTAAGCTTTATTTTAATGTAAAAATTTTGCCTTTGGTTATAATTATATATTTTATATTAAACATTAAAATATCCAAAAGGTTGGGGATGAGAGAATTGTCCTAATTATTAGAAATGGAGATAATACAATTTTCAAGCTGTATTTACTTCACAAGAAAAAAAAGTTATGCACATATGAAATGCATCTTATTTCATAATATGCCTTTTCATGTATTCCCAGAGAGACTGAGGATTACTGAATAATATATTTCAATGTTGAACAACGATTGAGTAAATGCTATAGAAGAACAAAATTAAGACACTAGTCACAGATGTACATTTATGTAATGCATATTTTTTCAACTTTAAATCTTAATAAACTAAAACAAACGTCATTCCTCCCTTACTCAAAAGTTGTACTGAAATGAAGAACGTGGATTTTTCTGTTGCCTCTCACTCAATACACTTCTCCCACTCCCTTCTGTTTCACCCTGACTTGCTCCATTTGTTCCTCCCAGCCTCACAGCACTAATTTGTAATTTATTTATATCAATGTCTGTCTCCCCCTGTCTAGGCTGTAAGTTTGTTGGGGACAGAGAATATGTCTGTTTAATGTTGTATTGTACTCTCCCGAGCTCTTAGTACAGTGTTCTGCACACTGTAAGCACTCAAAAAATGCAGTTGAGTGAATAAAAGAACTAAGTGAGAACAAGTAAAACACTGTTGACAGGGACTGTGTCCAACCTGATTGGCTTGTGTTATAACCCAGCATTTAGTACAGTGCCTGGTGCATAGTAGGCACTTAAATATCAGTTACTATTATTATTATTATTCCAGGAGAAGAGTACTGTCAACAGTACTGAAGGGATGGCAGTCACAGTGCCATAAGTGGCAATGTCAAAAGGCAAAGTGACTCCATCGAATGGGTGCAATGTTAGAGGAAATGGCTGCTTTGTGGGACAGATGTGGCAATTTAGGTGAAATGTTAGAAGGGGTTAAAGGATCATGAAGATTTGGACATGGAGTCCCTTCAAAGAAATTTTTAAAATTAAACCTAAAGTAGAAGTTGTGCTTTTTTTTTTTCTAAAGTAAACCTGGAAAAGTAATACAATGCCTCTGAGCAATGGAGACAATTTCAGTCCTCCCCCAAGAAATGACCTAGGTTCAGGATTTTGAGTGGGTATCTACAGGATGTAATTTTGATATTCTGTTTATACTTGCAGCTTACCATGATGGCCATTGTGTGGAGTATCAATTTTTTCTCTGCTCATGGTGGTTGAGTATCTGAAGCTTGCCTTAGTAATTTTAGTGGAGTGCAAAGCGTGGAAGCTTGATTTCAGTGAGTCAACACAGCAGTTGGAGGGTAAGTGGAAGCAGAAGAGACATATAACTGGTTCTAGGAATTTGGACAGGAATGGGAGCAGAGGGATCGGACTAGAGTTGGAGGTGGAATGGGATCTAGAGAAGACATTCTTTATATCTTGATGACATGAGCATTTTTCAGCAATAATAATAATGATAATAATAGTAATAGTTCTTAAGTGCTTACTGTTTGCTATGCACTGCTGTAGATATGAGATAATCAGTTCCCACATGGGTTTTACAGTCCTAGTAGGAGGGAGAACAGGTTTTGAATGCCCATTTTACAGCAAACTGAGGTTCAGAGAATTTAAGTGATTTGCCCAAGGTCATACAGCATACAACTAATGCTTCAGGATTAAAAGCCAGGTCCTCTCATGTTCAAGTCTGTGCTCTTTCCACTAGGCCATGCTGCTCCCTAACAGAGAAGAGCCATCAAAGAAGAGAACATTTAAAATTGACAGCTATTCTTTGTTCAGGAGCAACTATTCATTTCTGATCAGAGCTACAGGTAAAAAATGAATTTAATGCCTTTTAAAGTGAGTCCTAGTGACTTAGTATAAGGTGAATTGTCCAAGTCAACAATCTAAATAAGAAGGTATTAGCTTAACAATGATGATATGTGGTTTAGTAATAATGGTGATTATCATTTCTTACCTTATTTTTAGACCTCAATCCATCTTCAACCTACTCTTATTCCAACATCTTCCATCATAGGAAAGCAGAGTTATCTAGGAGATAAAGCATTGCATGCTGGTCTCAGAGAAACCTGACCTCTGGGTAATAGAGTAAATTGCTTGCATCTGATCCTTATTCAGGAGTTGTAGAGAGGAGGAGCTAAGTGAGAAATGGCAAGTGAGGAGGCTGATCCACTTTCTTCCTTCTACCCAACCTTACCGGATGAGATCCCAGGAGGCTTTGTCCTAAATACCTAGCCCTCATCTTCCACTGGGACCAAATCACATTTTTGTAACTGACAGTTATATTTATCTTTTGTGGGGAGGAGTCATTTCTTTTTTTTAATGGTATTTTCTAAGAGCTTACTATAAGCCAACTGTATAAAGTGTTAGGGTAGATACTACGAACTCAGGTTGCACACAATCCTTGTCCTACTTAGGGCTCACAGTCTAAGTAAGGGAGAGTAATATTAAATTAAGTAGTATTTAAGAGATGAGGAAACTGAGGTGCAGGAAAACCAAGTGACTTGCCCAAGGTCATCCAGAAGACAGTGGAACAGCCAGAATTAGCACCCAGGTCTGAGCTCTTTTCAATGGGCCTCACTATATCTCATGTGTAAAAAACTTAATCTCATTTCTGAGAATTTTTGAAAGGATCTATGCATCACTTTAATATGCTCAGAAGATGGAAGGAGCATGGTTAAATGTTATAACAACTTTACCAGTAACCAACTTGAACTCATTTGTTATGAGCCTTCTGTTTCAGTTCATTACATTAAGATTTTGTTACTGCTAAAAAAAGACTTTCTTGTCCTGACTCTCTGAGAAGTTAGCCTTTAAGGACATAGCCTGACACTCCTTATACCTCATTTAGCCTCTTCCCTGAGTAATAAGGGGAACTCTTTGGAACAATCAGGAAACAGAATAAAGATAATTTCACAGGAAAAGCAAATATGGCTGCAGATCAAATGTATAAAACATTCAGGTGCTTAAAGCTATAAACAGGCTCTACACTGGTTTTAAATTTAAAAGACAATTAGCATTCACAACCATTTTTTTAGAGCTTACTGTGGGAGGAGCACTGTACTCTGAGCTTGGGAGAGTAGAATATCATAATAAACAGGCATATTCTCTGTCCCAAACAACCTTACAGTCTAGAGGGGGACTAGCAATATACCTTATATGCTCTCTTCCTCCTACCATTTCTCATCTGACTCTATCAAATGATAAAATAACTCATTGAGGATTAGGATCATGCATACTAGTTCTTTTGTACTTTCCCAAATGCTTAGTACAGTGATGTGCACACAGGTGCTCACACAACAACCCTAGTAAGAAAAACAAAGGTTTGAAAGAAATTTCACTAGTAAGAGTTGTAATTACAGTCAAATTGCCTCCAAGAGGCCTTCTCTAAACCCTCACTTTCCCTATTCCCTGCTATTCTGCATCTCCTATTAATTTGGATCTGTAACCCTGAAGCACTTTGATTTTTCATCCACTTCTACTACACTTTTGATCTTATCCATCTGTAACATTTAAAATTTCTCTCTCCCTCTCTAGTCTGTAAGTATCTTGTGGCAGAAGTCATTTCTACTTACATTATAATGCTTATCACCATGCTCTGCACACAATAATTGCTAGATAAATATAGTAAATACTATTGTTTGATTGGAAGGAGTAAGCTAGATGGAGAAACCTGAACTGTCACTTGCAAGCTTATGTCCTGGAGAATCCACCTTCTCACATTTGCAAATTAAAACATTAACTTTTGATGGGGATAAGGAGTATGTTGTTGCTTTGGTCTGTTTTGGATTTTGTTCAGTATTGTTTTTAGTGTTCTCTTTAAACATAGTTATAACAATAATAATTATGGTATTTGTTAAGCACTTACTATATGCCAAGCACTGTGCTAAGCACTGGGGCAGAAACAAAGTAATCAGGTTGTACATAGTCCCTGTCCCACATGAGGCCCACAATCTTCATTCCCATTTTACAAAAGAGGTACCTGAACCCCAGAGAAGTGAAGCAATTTGCCCAAGGTCACCCAACAGACAAGTGTTGGAGCCAGGATTAGAACCCATTACCTCTGACTCCCACGCCTGTGCTCTTGCTACTAGGCCAAACCCTTTAAATGTTTATTAAACATGAATTTAAAGTGTGGAAGAATTTCAATTGCTACTACACTGATCCAATCACTTAGCATAGCTCCTCTTGACTACTGTGTCAACCTTACCCCTGGCCTCACTGCATCCAGTCTAAACTTTAGTCTATACTCCAGCCTCAAAAATCTCAATTTTTGCCCAACCATCTTGAAATCAAACAGAAACTCATTTACCATTGGCTTTGAAGCACTCAATCAGTTCTCTGCCTTTTACCTTATTTAATCGATCTTCTGTTACAACCCATCCTTGTCAACTTCATTGCTTTAATGCCAACTTTACCTTAATCTCATATATTTCTCCGCTGACTTCTTGTCCATGTCTTCTCTCTGGCCTGAAACTCCCTCCCATTTTATTTCTGACAGACCGTCACCCTCTCCATCTTCAAACCCTACTAAAAATCTCATTTCCTCCAGGAAATACTCCCTAATAAACCTCTTATTTTTCCACCTTGTGAACCCTCCCTTCTGCATTACTTATAAGCTTGGGTCTATACCCCTTTAGCACTTTGATACTAACCCAAACCAACCTCAATCCTACAGCACTTTTGTACATATCCTTATGCTTTGCCATTTCCCCTATCTGTAATTTATTTTGATATCTGCTTCCCCATTAGATGTAAATCCTTGAGGTCAGTGGAAAGAGCACGGGCTTTGGAGTCAGAGGTCATGGGTTCGAATCCCGGCTCGTTCACTTGTCAGCTGTGTGACTATGGGCAAGTCACTTAACTTCTCTGTGCCTCAGTTCTCTCATCTGTAAAATGGGGATTAAGACTGTGAGCCCCACGTGGGACAACCTGATTCCCCTGTGTCTACCCCAGCACTTAGAACAGTGCTCAGCACGTAGTAAGCACTTAACAAATACCAACATTATCATTATTATTATTACCTATGACCTCTATTGTATTGCCCTCTCCAAAGCCCTTAGTGTACTTCTTGGCACACAGAAAGTGCTAATAACTGCCAATGGTTGACTGGAGGACTGAAGGGCAGAGTGGTTTCATGTGTCGGGGAATAGAAGGGATCTCTACTGCAGTTCACTTCCTTCAGTCAGTCCTATAGGGAACAGCTCTTTGGATCTTTGAGTCTTGATAGAACAGTGCTTGGCACATAGTAAGCACTTAACAAATCCATCATTATCATCATCATCATCATTGAGTGTCACTGCTCGAAGAGGAGGGGACTAGTAAGTAGATTCTTTTTAGTAACTCTTTTCAACTATCTTGTGCTAGTTGGAGAAGTTTCTGACCAACAAATTTCAGCAAGCAAAAGCTTTATTAAGATCATTGGTTACATACCAGCAAAATGGAGATTTGGGGAATCTGCTTGTCCCCCATCATAGAAATTGTTTCCTTTACTCCTTTTCAATTGATGAATAAATCAGTGGTATTAATTGAGACCTTACTATGTGCAGAGTACAGTATCAAGCACTTAAGAGTAACACAACAGAATTGGCAGACAAATTCCCTTACAGTTCAGAGGGGAAGATGGACACTAATATAAATAATTTATAATAATTATTTTAAAGAGAAGTGTTATGGGGTTGAGGGTGGGGTGAATGTCACCTGCCCAAAGGTCACAGATCCAATTTCAATCTTGACAGTTGAAATTGTAAAGGTAGGCTTGACCTGCATTTCTTCAACTTAACCGAGGGGAGTAACATTCACTTACAGCATTTAAAGAATTCTTATTTTCTGTTTTGATTTGTCTTCAAATACCATTGGATCAATTGGATCCTCTCTTCCGCTGATCCCTGGACTAAAATTTCCTTGGCCTTAGATCCTTCTTAATGGTCTCTGTCATGGATCCTGTGTTTGTGCTAAAAACACTTACCAGCAAAGAGTCTTTAATAGACATGAAGGAGCTATTTGTATTCAGTATATGTCAAACAAAAGGGAGACCAGATGTGGCATAAAATACATTTAAGTCCTATCACAGCAGCACTAGTTACATTATGCATATGTATCTCTATGCTTGAGGGGATTTTGTCACTCGATTTTAATAGGATGGTGTGTTCAGTAGGCTCTAGAAAGAAAAGAAAAAGGAAAAAAAAACTTGTGGCTCAAGAGGACCCTGGGTTCTAATCTTAGTGGAGTTATCGCCTGCCTGTTGACCTCAATGAAGTCATTTGACTTCCTCCCACTACAGGTAACCCACAGGGATATTTAGTTGAGTGGGATCTTGCTATAAACCAAATCCTTAATCAGACATGTGTGTCAATGGATTGACAACATGTCTGAGTCAGATCCTGGAGAAGCATGACAGAAGTCCTGTTCTCTTTTCTTTGATTTTTTTCTGGTTCTGTCATAATACAGATGATGGGAGTGTGTGTATTTTGGGGGGTGGGGCAGGAGGCATAAGTACAATTTCAGAAGCCTCTGCACTAAGAATTAAGTGTCTTGTGGAGTACTGGAAACAAAGAAAGAATTTGCCATCACAGTTTAATATTCCATTCCCATATGCTGTCTGTGTGTATCCTTTTCTGATTAATTCTGAGTTAAATATTTCAGTAAATCACAATGGCCTTTTTAATAGAGATTCAGATCAACAAGACATTAATGTCAGAAATCATTGTTCATGTCTTGCTGTGTTTTCAGGGTGCTTACTGGGGAGATGAAAGGGAAAGAAAGAAGGAAGGAGAGGTTCTAACTTCAAAGCAAGGCTGTTTGTGTCCAGTGATCGCCATATTCTAAAATGTGTTACTACTGTCCATCCATTCGTAAATGTGGCCTGACAAATATTGCTGCACTCAACTTTCCTTTGCATTGTCCACCTGTTTGACCAGAAGATATCAGTGACTAATAATGTAAAAGCCTACAAGATGCTAACTGCTTAATGTGAAACCATACAAGGCTGCAATTTTATTTAGGGCAGGTGTGTGTGTGTGTGTGTGTGTGTGTGTGTGTGTGTGTATATATATATATATATATATACATACAATAGGGGGAGTAGATGGCTGTATTTTCTGTTTAAAGATGATGCCGCTGCCAAAGACTTTTCACCGCTGTGGGAGCCAAAGCCAAAAAAACCTTTTTCACACTGTATGTGAGCAGTGCACTTTATCTGTCCCTTTAGCCAATCCAGCTGGCCACTGCCAATATAAACTGGCACACTTAGTTGCAAAGGAGGCTGCAAAAAAGCACCCCTGACTCTTTAGTACCTGGAGATACTGCATGGCCTATTGGAAAAAACAAGGGCCCGGTATTCAGAGGACCTGTGTTTCAATACCAGCTCCACCGCTTGTCTGTTAGGTGGCCTTGGTTGAATCATTTAACTTCTCTGTGCCTCATTTACCCCAACTGTAAAATGGGGATAAAATCCTTCTCTCTCCAATTTAGACTGTGAGCTCCGAATGGGACAAGGACTATGTCCAACCTGATTATGTCCAACCTTATTATGTTGTATCTACCCCAGATCTTAGTACAGTGTCTGGCACAAAGTTTTTTAAAAAAAGAGAACCAGAAAAGGCTGCATATTTATTGTTGGGGAGGGAAGAAATAATCTACTGCTCTCAGGGTGACTGTTACATGCATGTTTCCTAGAGGAAAGTGTTGTACTGAATCATCCAAACCTTCCCCATATGCAGATGGTCATCCCTTTACTTAATGATAATAATAGCGGTATTTGTTAAGAACATACTATTTGCCAGGTACAGTACTAAGTGCTGGGATCCACAAGCAATTCAGGTTGGACACAGTCCCTGTCCCACAGAGGGCTCACAGTCTTATTCCCCATTTTATAGATGAGGTAACTGAGGCCCAGAGAAGTGAAATGACTTGCCCAAGGCCACACAGCAGACAAGTGGCAAAGCCGGGATTAGAACCCATGTAGTTCTGACTCCCAGGCCCGTGCTCTATCTACTGTGCCTTGCTACTTGCAACAGTGAGGAGGGAGAGCATCTGCAGGGACTACCTTCGAAACAGAAAATCTGTTAACCTTTACAACAGAGAATTACAATATTGTGTAAATTATTATTCAAGGAACTGTATATATATATATATATATATATATATATATATATATATAATATTATTGTATACCTTGTGGAAAATAAATAACTTTTCAGAAATAAAATTTGGACAGTATCAATGAAACAAAGTAGACTCTAGCTCCAGGTATTAGATATTATTTTCAACAGCGGATTAAACTACTGAAAATTCTAGCTGAGTGGATACAAGAATAAGATGAGGAAGAGGGTCTTGGTTTGGTAGCTTCACCAAAAAACGTGAAGGGCCTCCGTGCGTGTGACACTTTTCTAGACAAAGACTAAAGCAAATTAAACAACGCCCAAGCTCACAGTGTACAATTACTGTTTAAGGTACATGTCAGTGATGTGTATATATAAGAAACAGACAACTATAGAAATACTGAACAGGCACAAAGATTGAACTAAACTTTTAGACAGGACAAAGACTGTGGCCTAGTGGAAAGAGCACAGGTCTATGAGTCAGAAGGCTTGAGCTCTAATCCCGGCTCCATCACTTATCTGCTGTGCGTGACCTTGGCAATTCACTTAACTTCCTTTTGCCTCAGTTTCCTTATCTATGAATTGGAGATTAAGTACCTGTTTTCCCCCTTTCCTAGAATGTGAACCTCATTTGGGGCAGAGACTTTGACCAATCTGTATCTCATATTTAACCCACTGCTTAGTAGAGTGCTTTGTACAGAGTAAGTGTTTATGAAATACCACACTTATAGGTATAGAATGGGGTTTAATGAAGGAAATCATGTATAGGAAGTAGGGTGGCTACTAACAGCCCTCCTGCATTTTGGAAATTCCAGCCCTTCCTCTCTGCCTAGACTGTTATAATGATGTTTCAAGCACTTATAATAATTATAATTGTGGTACTTAAGCACTTACTCCGTGTTAAGCACTGTTCTAAGTTCTGGGAAAAATACAAGCTGATCAGGTTCCATAGGGTACTCAAAGTCTAAATAGGAGGGAGAACAGTTTATTCAATCGTATTTATTGAGCACTTACTTTGTGCAAAGCACTGTACTGTGTTTAACAGAACAGGTATCAGATATCATTTATTCAGTAGTATTTATTGAGCACTTACTGTGTGCAGAGCACATAGTAAGTGCTTGGGAGAGTACAATATAAAAATAACAAACGCATTCCTGAACACAGTGATCTTACAGTCTAAAAGGGGAGACAGACATTGATATAAAAATACATTTCAGATGTAATTACAGATATCCCCATTTTGCAGATGTTGGAACTGAGAAACAGAGCAGTTAAGTGATTTATCCAAGGTAACATAGCAGACAAATGGCAGAGCCAGGATTAGAGCCAGGTACTCTGACTCCCAGACTTACATTCTTTCCACTAGACCGTATTGCTTCTCTATCTCTATCTCTATTATAGCGAAGCAACATGGCTCAGTGGAAAGAGCATGGGATTGGGAGTCAGAGCTTATGCTCGATCTGCCACTTGTCAGCTGTGTGACTGTGGCAAGTCACTTCACTTCTCTGTGCCTCAGTTAGCTCATCTGTAAAATGGGGATTAACTGTGAGCTTTACGTGGGACAACCTGATTAACCTGTATCTACCCCAGCGCTTAGAACAGTGCTCGGCACATAGTAAGCGCTTAACAAATAATGTTGGTATTTATTTAATATTGGTATTTATTAAGCGCTTACTATGTGCCGAGCACTGTTCTAAGCGCTGGGGTAGACACAGGGGAATCAGGTTGTCCCACGTGGGGCTCACAGTCTTCATCCCCATTTTACAGATGAGGTAACTGAGGCACCGAGAAGTGAAGTGACTTGCCCACAGTCACACAGCTGACAAGTGGCCGAGCTGGGATTCGAACCCATGACCTCTGACTCCAAAGCCAGTGCTCTTTCCAATGAGCCACGCTGTTATTATTATTATTATTATTATCCCACCTTGACTACAGGCATGAGCCTCCTAAATGACCTCCCTGCTTCCTGTCCCGCCTCACTCCAGTCCTTACTTCACTCTACTGCTCAGATCAGTTTTCTAAAAAAAAACTTCAGTCCACATCTCCCCTCTCCTCAAAAATCTCTAATGGTTGTCCATCCACCTCTATATCAAACAAACTTCTTCCCATCAGCTTTAAAACTATCAATCAGCTCTCCCCATCTTACCTTACCAAACTGATCTCCTAATACAACTCAACCTACACATATCACTCCTCTAAGTCCACCCTACTCATCACTGACACTTTGGCCAATATCCTCCCTCTGACATGCATTTTCTTTCCCTTACAACAAACAGACCAGTGCTCTCATCCCTGCTTCACAGCCCTATCCAAACCACATCTCCTCCAAAGTGTTTTTCCTGCCTAAGCCCTCTATTCTGAGCCTCATGTGCACTTGGGCCTGAATTCCTTAAGCACTGTGATACTCATTCCACCCCTGGTGTCACAGCCTTTATGTACATTCCCAACTGTAATTTATTTTAATGCCTATATCTCCCTCTAGACTGGTAACCACTTGAAGGCTACTCTGTCATTTATTGCAGTGTCGTGTGTACTGTAAGCACTCAGTAAATACGACTGATTGTTTGAGATGCATATCATGCCATCCGACAAGATATATTGACACATACACACTCTTGTGTAGATGTATATGGATTTTACATGATCCCAGAGCATCTATCCTGATCCTGATCCATCACACCACCCTGACTACTTGCTCCAAACCATTTGCCTTCCTCATGCAAGTCAACGCAGAGCCTAGGTTGTGGAAATCAGTGGCAGGAGGCTCAGTGCTGAAAATCTGACCTTCCCATCACTCTAGATAATCCATCACCTTGAGATTATCCTTTATTCATTTTTAATATTCAATCTGTCACCACATCCACTCAGTTCAGTCTTCAAACTTTGCTAAAATCTGCCCTTTCCTCTGCACCCATACCATTTCTGCACTGATTTCAGCATGCATCCTATCCTGCCTTGTACAACATCTGCCTCTTTGCTGATTTCCCTCCCTCCTGTCTCTCCCCATTCCAATCCATACTTCTTCACTCCACTGGCTAGATCAACATTCTAAAAAAGTTAATTGCATTTTTCCCAAATCCTCAAGAACCTCTGCATCCCATGCATCTCTGCATTAAGCAGACACTCCTTACCTTTGGCTTTAAATCACTCAATCGCTTGCGTCCCCATCTCACCTCACTGATTTCCTACAACAAACTAGGATGTTCACTTCACTCCTCTAGTGCCAATCTACTCACTGAACCTTAATTTCCTCTATCTCATCACCAGTCCCTCACCCACATCCAGCCTCTGGCCTGGAACTCCCTCTCCCTTCATATTTGACAATCACTCTTTTCAAATCTTATTGAATCAGTCACTCTTACTGAAGGCACATCTCTTCCAAGAGGCCTTCCCCAAATAGGCCCTCATTTCCTATTCTCCCACTCCTTTCTGCATCACTCTTACTCTTGGATTTGCACCCTCCCTTGGGCCCACAGCACTTATGTACATATCTATAATTTATTTATATTAATTTTGTTCTCCCTCTCTTGACTATAACGTCATTTTGGGCAGGGAATATGTTTACTAACTTATTATCTTGTACTTTCCCAAGGGCTTAGTACAACTTTAATCAAATCATATCTCCTTCAAGAGACTTTACCGACTAAGCCTTTCTTCCACTCTTTCCTTCTGCATCACACTTGAACTTTTTTTATGTTATTTGTTAAATGCTTACTATGTGTCAAGCACTGGGATATTCATTCATTCAATCATATTTATTTAGCACTTACTGTGTGCAGAGCACTGTATTAAATGCTTGGAAAGTACAATTAGCCCACAAATAGAGACCATCCCTACCCAACAATGGGCTCACTGTCTAGAAGGGATAGATAAAAATCAGTCAAGTCAGATAGAGTCCCACATAGGGCTCACAGTCTAAGTAGGAGGAAGAATAGACTTCGAATTCTCCTTTACAGTTAAGGAAACTGAGGCACAGAGTTACATGCCAAGATCACAGAGCAGGCAAGTGGGGGAGACAGAATTAGAACCCAGGTCCTCTGACATAAAAGCTTGCAATCACCTTGTCCTCTCCTATGTCTACTTTCTATTGTTACTTTCTAAAAATAATCATTATTATCATGGTATTTAAGCACTTACTGTGTGCCAAGCACTCTTCTAAGCACTGGGAGAGATAAAAGTTAATCAGGTTGGACATTGTCCCAGTCCCAAAAGGGGCTCACACTCTTAATCCCCATTTTACAGATGAGGGAACTGAGGCAAAGAGAAGTGAAATGACTTGGCCAAGGTCACATAGCGGACATAGGGTAGAGCCTTAGGATTAGATCCCAGTCCCATTCACTAAGCCACACTGCTTCTCTACCCAGTCTGCACTCTTTGCTCCTCTAAGGCTAACTTCTTACTGTCCCTCTATTTTGCCCAATCTGCCTAATTCTGCCCAAACCTCTGCCCAAATCCTACCTAATGTCTGGAATGTCCTCCCTCTTCGTATCCAACAGACAATTACTCTCCCTACCTTTAAAGCCTTATTGAAGGCACTTCTTCTCCAAGAGGACTTCCTTGACTAATCCCTCCTTTCTGTTCCTCTCACTCCCTTCTAGGTTGCTCTGACCTGCTCCATTTATTCAATCTACCTCCCAACCCCACAGCTCTTATGTACATATCTGTAATTTTATTTATATTATTAATGTCTGTCCTCTTCTAGACTGTAAGCTCACTGTAAGCAGGGAATGTGGCCATTACAGTGTACTTTCCCAAGCTCTCAGTACAGTACTCTTCACACAGTAAGCGCTCAGTAAATACAATTGACTGCCTGCCTGCCTGACTGACTCTTAGGCCTGTACTCTTTCCACTAAGTCACACTGCTTGTATTTTTACCCTTAATTCACTTAACCCTTAGCCCTATGACACTAATATCTATATCTGTAATTTAAAGTCTGTCTCACATGGTGGGCAGGGAATATGTCATCAACTTTATGAAATTGTACTCTCCCAAGCACTTAGTACAGAGCTCTTCCTTCACACAGTAAGCACTCAATAAATATGATTGATTGCTTTTTTATGGTATTTATTAAATACTTACTGTGTGTCAAACACCCTTCTAAGCTCTGGGGTAGATATGAGCTAATTAGGTTGGGCATAGTCCTGTCCCTCCAAGGTTTTACAGGGGAAGGTACAAGTTAATAAGGTTGGACACAGTCCCCATCCCTCAAGGGTGATACAGTCTAAGTAGGAGGAAGAACAGGTTTTTATTAACCCATTTCACAGTTGAAGAAACTGAGGCAAAGGGAATTTAAGTGACTTGGCCATGGTCAATCAGTGAGCAATTGACAGAGTTGGGATTAGAATTCCAGTCCTCTTTCCACTAGGTCATGCTGTTTCTCCAGCATGAGATTGAAAGGCAAGCAATGTGGCTTAATGGAAAGAGCACAGGCGTGGGAGTCAGAGGCTGTGGGTTCTACTCCCTGCTCCACCACTTGTCAGCTGTGTGACTTTGGGCAAGTCACTTAACTTCTCTGGGCCTCAGTTACCTTATCTGTAAAATGGGGATTAAGACTGTGAGCCCATGTGGAACAATCTGATTACCTTGTGTCTACCCCAGCGCTTACAACATTGCTTGGAACACAGTAAGTGCTTAACAAATACCATTATTATTATTATTATTGTTATTATCCAAAACACTATGGGAAGCATCCAGAGACAAGCCAGCTAAAACTCTTTCTGGTGCAAAACTGGATAATTGACTACCTCACCAGGCAAGGTAGGGTTAAGGGGAATTTAACTGCTTTCCAATTAGCTAAGAATTACTTCCATGAGATGCTCCCTGGTGTTCTGTGAATGAGTGAAGAGAGCGGTCTTGGCACAATAGGAAGAAGAAATCCTTGTTTGTATCAGGCATGGCCTGAGAAAATATTAGAAGGGCAAGACATAGTTAGGTCTCTTGAGCTAACCTGGGAAACCAATGGGATTATTTGGAAATGAGAGAAATGTGAGGCCTGCCCTTCTTGGTAGAACCAACTCATGAAATCAAATGGGAGACCCTTAATAATATGGTATGGCAGCACCCATCAAAACAGGCTGCTATTTGTCAGTGATGTGGCACTTATATCATGTTATCGCCTATGATTTTATGACATAGATTGGTGTCTCAGGAATCTAGGAAGTCACATAACTGCTCCTATTGGGAAAGGCTAAACAGGATATTACAGGTGAAAGTGGAGTGGATACATAAGTGTTTAGGGTAAGACTAAGGACATAGGTGATTCAATTGTGAGGGAAAATAGGGCAGGGAAATGAGGGATTAGTTAGGGAAGGCTTCCTGGAAAAGTTGAGATTTTAGTAGTGTGACGATTTTGAGGAGTGGGAAGATATGATCAGAATTATTGTTTTAGAAAAATAACCTTGATAGCAGAATGAAGAAAGGACAGAGGCTGGTGGTTAGCTGTCAGCCAGGAGCCTGATATAGTAGTTGAGTTGGAATACAACAAGTTCTTGGACCAGCATGGTAGCAGTATGGATGGAAAAGAAGGGGTGGATTCTAGAGATATTGTGAAGATAGAATCCACAGATTTTATTCAGGTTGCAGAAGAGACATGAGACAATGGTTGAGGTTCTGCAAAATAGGGACAATGGTAATTTTTTCTACAGTGAAGGGAAAATTGAGAGGACAAGAAGTTTTGCTTGGGAAAATTAGTTCAGTTTTTAAGACGCTGAATTTGAGAGGTTGGCCGGATATCCAACTAAAGATTCCATAAGGGCAGGAGAAAATATAAGTTGGCAGGGAAAGAGAGAAGTTAGGGCTGGGGAGATATATTTGACAATAAACCACAAAGAGCTGAAAACTGAAGCCATGGGAGTGAATCAGCTCCCCAAGGGAGTGGCTGAAAATCAAGAGTAGCATGGGGCCCAGAACTGAGCTTTGAGGGATTTTAAGGAGGTTTGGAAGTGGGAGTAAAAGAAGGATATGGTTAAAGAGGCTGAGAATTAGGAGCCAGAGACACAGTGAGAGAACACTGTCAGTGAAAATAGGTTAGAGAGTGTTTCCAGGAGAAGGTCGTGCTTCAGAGTGTCAAATGCTGATGAATAGTCTAGGAGTTGGATGGAATAGAGTATGTTGGATTTGGCAAGGAGAAGGTCATCAGTGACTTTGGAAAGAGCAGTTTCAGTGAACTAATGGGGCAGAAGCCAGATTTCAGGGGCCGAGGAGAGGAAGTAGAAGCAGCTGGTGTAAACAACTCATTCCAGGAATTTGGGAAGGGATAAAAGGAGGGCAATGGGGCAATACCTGGAGGATTCAGCGGGGTCTAATGAGGATTTAATTGAGAAAATAAGATGAAAGAAGGACCATTTCCTTTGTATTGGTTAAAAGATAATATGGCTCTATCTATCATCATGCATGTCCCTATTGTTTTGCCACACACAAAGAAGCTATTCAGGAGCCTGTGTGTATCAAACAGGAGGGTTAGCATATCCAAGTGGCAGCCATCTGGGAGTGTTACATCGAAGATGTGTGCTTACCTAAGTTGATGGTGCAAGCATTCTAGAACTATTGTACCTGTCAAGGCACATTAGTTACATTGAGTACAGATTTAATTTTCATTTTACTACAACATCAAAAGCCGCACTGATGGCAAATAAATTGCATCTAATTATGCAAGATGATGAAGAAGGAGAAGAGGCAGAAAAAAAGCCAACAACCAAGGAATATAACATGATCTTTTTTCAATAAATTTCTTTCTAGGAACAATGGGTAATTTCAGAACTAGTCTGTAGACCACAATATTGCATATTTCTTGAATAGAAGGAAAA
Source organism: Ornithorhynchus anatinus (assembly GCF_004115215.2). Lineage (NCBI taxonomy): Eukaryota > Metazoa > Chordata > Mammalia > Monotremata > Ornithorhynchidae > Ornithorhynchus > Ornithorhynchus anatinus. Next base: position 110,097,416 of record NC_041729.1, on the reverse strand, counting down.
CTAGTATATACAAAGTGGACTCACACACATTTTCTCTCTGTTTCTCTCTTTCCACCCCAATGTGGGTAACTATCAAACATGTGATTGGTTTAGCTATAGATCCCAGGAGTTGGCTGTGTAGTCTGCTTTTCCCAAATTATAGAAGGTTGAGAAAGTTCTGACCATGGCTTTTATAGCTGTTGGATTCTGAATACTGAGGAATCTGAAAATGATTTCCTCAACCACAGAGTTATGTTATTTTTGTAGTTTTGATATTTAGTTGTGATATTTATTCATCACTTATGATGTGCCAAGCACTATACTAAATGCTGGGTTATATACAAGGTAACCTGGTAAATCCCTAACCATGTGGAGCTCTCCTTTTAAGGGGGAGGAAAATAGGCACTGAATCCCCATTTTACAGGTGAGGAAACTGAGGCTTAGTTTTGTGATTTAAGTGCCTTGTCCAAGGTCATAGAGCAGCTAACTTTAAATGCATATGAAAAGCACAAAGAACCTTTCTCTCTTCTTCATACATCACTGTTAAATACACTGGGAAAAATCCAACACTCATTGAAATAACAAGATTATAAAAACTTAGAAGTCTATTTGACAGGTGAAAAGACAAAATAATGTGGCCCCTCTGCAAGCTTTGTTCGAGTCAAAAATCCTCCATTTTTTTATTTAAGAAAACTAAGAGTCTGTAATCTGAGAACAAGCCAGTAGAAAGAGAGGATAGGTTACTGTTCAATTTCTACACACTATTAACTAAGCACTGTAACGAAGGGCTTTTTCTTATCTCCCTTTGTGAAGAGACATGTCCATCTGACAAAGCTATCCTACATGGAGAATCTGCTGTAAAGGCTGTGCATCCTTGCAGAAAGACAGCAAATTCTGGAATTGGGAACCCTCAGTAATTGCCTTTTGTCAGAAAGCAGTACTGCACAAAACGTCCCCATCAATTGAAAGGCAAGGGGCCTTCTGAATAGGTGAAATCTACCATTCTGGATTTAAAATGTGAAATATTTTCTTCTTATGCAAACACTTTCCTGGCTCTTTGAATTGCTTGCACTAATCAGGAATAAGATTTTTAGCAGGCTCCTCCTTAGTCATTTCAGGCATTTTTAACAGTTTCCTGCCTTAACCTCTAGATGTATTTCATGTTTACTAATTTTTCTTAATATTTCCTTGCCATCCATTTAACGCCATTCCTAATTCATCCTACCCCCCGACCAATGCAGGATAACCTCTTGGTATTAAGATGACTTTATTCTGCAATGGATTTTTTTTTAAAGAAACAGTCAGAGGTCAAAATCAATATGTATCCAAAGCCTTTGTGGTGACAAAGGATGGCTAAAATGCTCAGAGACAAATTTTAAAAACAAACACTGTAATTTTCTTTTAGTATTTTTAAAGACAATGATTTTCATTTCATATGGAAATGAAATAGGTTTCCCAGAGTAATTTCATGTTCTTTTTGGTTTAAAGCAACTTTCTCTTTGATTACCGAAACAGGCAGTTCTCTAAAACGTGCGATGCTAAATCAACATGCTTTTCTTTCTTTTTTTTCCTTGAGGATAGTCAGCAGAAATTGTCTTGCAAAGCACTAGGAACAAGGGCAGTGATCTCAAGTTAGAGTTTTTTGCTACCTTCTCCTTGTCACTCTCAGCTGTAATTTAAGATATCAGCTCTAAATTATTAAACAGTTTATGAATATAAATAATTCACTAGTCAACCAATGAAGTGACAGCACATTAATCAGCTTCTGAACATGTGTCTGAGTGCCACACTGAAACCTGGTCAGGACGCCCAGGTTCTGCTGAGGTCACCTAACCTGCAGGCTGTGTATGTGCCTTTTCCCTACCAAAGAGGGCACATTGAGCTTATGGATTTCATGCATTAGACTGAAATAAAGACCTTTCCTCAAAAGCCCTGAGCATATATAGACACAAACTCAGCTGCAGTTTTGTCTGAAGTCTCCTTCTGACAACTTTTAATAGCTTAGAATGTTTGTTTTTGAGAAAGAAGCACATTAATGCTGAATATATCCTTTGGATGCACTGGACATTTTTTATTCTGAATTGGAGACGGACTGGGAAATGTACAATTCCCTGATAAATTTAGTGTGCTAGTTGATAGTACACCGGCGTGGGAGTCAGAAGGACTTGGATTCTATTCCTGCCTCCCCCACTAATCTGCTGTGTGACCTTGGGCAAGTAACTTTATTTCTCTGTGACTCAGTTATATCATCTGTAAAATGGGGGATTAAGACTGTGAGCACATGTGGGACATTGACTGTGTACAAACTTATTAGCCTGTATCTACCCCAGCATTTTCAGTACGTGCCCGGTACATAGTCAACACTTAACAAATACCATTTTAAAAAAAAAATTCTTAAGCATAGTTGGGGTCATTGCGTTTTTCAAGAAGGGGCATCATCAGCATTCCTTAGCCAAGTAGAAGGTGACATTTGGCTTAACAGAGAGAGAGGAGAATTACTTTCTTCTGATAAGGGCAACAGTAAGCATGTCCTATTGGAAAACCTACACACCTGGTAGTCAGGAGACATGAATTCTAATCTCAGGTCTGATGTTGAAGCAGCAAAGGTAGAAATAGTGTCTACTAAGCATCTACAGTGAGCAGAGCACTGTACTAAGTACTGGTAAAATATATAGGTGAGAATTAGTGACAGTGCCTGCCTCTCTAGAGACTCAGTCTAAAAAAAACAACAGGGAAACATTTGGCGAAAGATATAGTAGAAATAATATAAAAACAAAGCAACATAAAAGTAGAGCGTCAAATGAATATGATGGTAACTGGGACCTGAAGGTAGCTCAGAGTGATGTCATCAAGAGCGGTTATATGCACAGATATTGTGATCTTGGGCAAGTCAAGTAACCTCCCAGTTTCTCTCTCTGTAAGATGAGGATAAAACCCAGATTTCCTCCCTCTTAAACTGTTAGCTGCTCCTTAAACAGGGACTGTATCTAGATTGGCTAGTAAGTGCTTAATAAATGTCATAACCATGAGAATAAATAAGGTTATTACCGGATCAAATCCAGGATTTCTTCTCCAAACTGTGGCAAAGAAAATTGCAGAAGCAGTGTGACAGTTGCTCTCCTTTACTTCTGTCCTACAAGTAATGAATGTTTTCTGTGGCATTAAGATCTTCTGCTAAATTTTTATTTGAAAGAAAAGTTCTGCTTTTTAACCTAGTAAGCACAGGTATGGTATCCTTTAGAAAGATGATGGGCTAGGCTAAATTGCCTACATGTGTAAAAGGAGCCAAAGAGAATGATGCAGTCTGATTTGGGAAGACTAAGATGAGGGAGACCTTTAGAAAGGTAGGCCGCTATACAATGAGCAAGGGTGAGGTAGTGGTATCTTTGACAGCTTTTTCAAGTTTTATAAGCCCCAAGAGAATTAGCCTTTTTTTAAGGAAAGTAACTAGGCTGAAGTGGTTTTCTCTACTCCAATTCTCTCCTTGAAACCCCTCTATATGGCTTCTTTACCTTTCACTCAAGAGAAGTTGCCCTCTCAAAGGTCATCATTGTTCTCCTTCTTAACAAATCTAATGGCTTCTACTCCATCCTAATCCTCCCCAAACTACCTGTGTTCTGACTTGGAAACTGTTGAACACCACCTTCTTCAGAAAACATTAGACAACCTTGGCTGCTCTGACACTGTCCTCTAGTTCTCTGTCCTGGTTCTCCTCCTATATTTCTAGCCCCTCATTCTCAGCCTCTTTCACAGACTCCTTCTCTGTCTCCATCCCCCTCACTATGGGAATCTCTCAAGGTTTATTTCTGGGTTCTCTTCTATTCTCCATCTGCACCATGTTAAGTCCATGTTTCCCCACTCCTCAAGAACTTCCCTTGGTTGCCCATCCACCTATATATCATAAGGAAACTCCTTACCATAGATTTTAAAGCATTCAATCACCTTGACACCTCCTACTTTACCTCCCTGATTCCCTACTACAACCCATCCCACACATTTCAATCCTCCAGTGCCAATTTATTCAACATATGTCAATCTCAACTATCTCACACTGACCCCTCTCCCACATTCTCCCTCAGCCGGGAATGCCCTCCCTTTTCATATTTGATAGATGATCACTCTCCTCACTTTGAAAGCCTAATTAAAAGCACATCTCCTCCAAGAGGCTTGCCTTGACCAAGCCCTTATTTCCTCTTCTACCACTCCCTTCTCTGTCACATTTGTGCTTAGATTTGTACTCTTTATACAGTTCCTTCAGTCCCACAGCACTTATGTATATATCTGTAATTTATTCATTTGTATTAATGCCTGTTTCCCCCTCTCGGCTGTAAGCTCGTGGGCAGGAAACATGTCTATCAACTTTGTTATATTGTATTTTCTCAAGAGCTTAGTTCAATGCATTACATACAGTGAGCCACATAAATGTGACTTGGCTTTGACTGGCCAATGATGATGTAGGTCTGAGCTGCAAATAAACTGTATTCAATGAAGAGTTTGGCTTTTGCCTTTTTTCACTGTAAATATTTTTATACAATATACATAAGACTACAATCACTTTTCTACTGAAATGGCAGTTGTTGGCTTCGTTTTATATTTTGGAAAAATAGTTTGTGAAATGTTAGTACATGAATGATTCAGTTGTATTGGAAACAAGGAATAGTAATCACCTTCAGACTAGAGAACATGCTGATAAAACAGAGTCACGAATGAATGTAATCATTTATGAATAATTCTCAATAAAAAAATCACATCATTTGTAGCTTTTAGGCATCCTAGTAATTTTTACACCTTGATTTAGCTCTTGAATTTGTTGTGCTTAATAAGAAGAAATTTTTTTTTATCTTAGTAGCTACCATATTCTTATAGCCTTCTGTATTTTTCATTATTGCTGTTGTTGTAGAAGAACATCCTGTCCTCAGGATTGAGTGGTGGTTCAATCCTGGTGCTGGGCCTGCTTCCACTCCTTTATTTTCCTTAGGGCAGATGGAGAGGGCCTTAGACCTTACTTCTGGAAATAGGGAAACAACTCTGTGCACAAGGCTTTCCTTGGTCAGGACTCTCAGGGAGATTTAGTAGAATGATCTTGGAGCGAGACATCCTCATCAGTAAAATGGAGAAAATAATTTTTTCCTCTTTCTATTTCAGAAATTCGTTTTGAGATCAAATGAGATTAGTGATGCAGAAGCACTTCTTCTCAAGCTAGTCTACTCACTGTGCCTCATTCTCATTACTTTGACATCACTTTCTCATTTACCCCCTCATTCCTAGAGAAGCAGTGTGGCTCAGTGGAAATAGCCCAGGCTTGGAAGTCAGAGGTCATGGGTTCAAATTCTGGATCTCCCACTTGTCAGCTGTGTGACCGTGGGCAAGTCACTTCACTTCTCTGTCCCTCAGTTCCCTCATCTGTAAAATGGGGATGAAGACTGTGAGCCTCACGTGGGACAACCTGATTACCCTGTATCTACCCCAGCGCTTAGAACAGTGCTCTGCACATAGTAAGCACTTAACAAATACCAACATTACCCAGGGCTTAGAACAGTGGTCAGCACATAGTAAGCGCTTAGCAAATACCAACATTATTACTTGGAATTCCCTTCCACTTCAGTTTCAGCAGCCTGCAGTCACCCAGCTTCAAACCATTCTGAAATTGCTTTTCCTCCAGAAGCTCTTGCCTGTAAAATCTCTCATTTTTCTACCCTATCTTCAACTCCTCCCTGAGCTGTCTCTTCAGCATTTCCCTATAACCTGAGATCTTGGATAGTTAGTCAATTTTTTTATTGAGGGCTTACTGTGTGCAGAGCAGTGTACTATGTGCTGGGGAGAGTACAATATAACAGACACATTGCCTACCCACAGCGAGCTTACAGTCTATCCATGGAAAGTTTTATAAAAAGAAAAAGGCGAACCATAGGAAAAACTAGTGGTCATTCCTTTGTATCACATTGGTGGGATAGATATGCTTTCTGGGAAAATATCATTTTGGCTGAGTTTGTCCCTGGGGCAAACCCCAAACTAGCAACAGGATCCTGAAAGATGTTCGACTAGACAGTGGTTCAGCATTCAGCCTGCCTGACTGGCAAAAAACAAGTTAGGCTTTTGATCCTCCAATCCTGCCTTTAGGGCACTGCCAACCTGGGAAACATAGGACAGGGTTTAGCTAAACTGAATAAGGAGCTCAAGAGCATCAATGTTTCCAGCTTCACATGATCACTAAAATCCGCCTTTTCTTCTCCATCCAAACTGCTACCATGTTAGTACAATCACTCATCCCATCCTCCCTGAATTTCTGCATTAGCCTCCTTGCTGACCTCCCAGTTTCCTGTCTCTCCTCACTCCATCCATACTTGGCTTTGCTGCCTGGATCACTTTCTTCAAAAATGTTCAGTTTATGTCTCCCCACTCCTCAAAAAACTCCAGCGGTTGCCCATCCACCTCTGTATCAAACAAAAACTCCTCACCATTGGTTTTGAAGTACTCCATCACCTTGTCCTCCCCCACGTCACCTCACTACTCTCCTACTACAACCCCACCCACACACTTTGCTCCTCTAATGTTACCTTCTCGCTGTGCCTCAATCTTGCCTATCTCACTGCTAACCCCAGCCCCTGGCCAGGATCCTCATTTATCCTCAGATCCAACAGATAATTACTCTTACCCCATTGAAAGTCTTATTGAAGACACATCTCCAAGAGGCCATCCCTGACTAAGCCCCCTTTCCTCTTCTCCCATTCCCTTCTGTGTCACCCTACCTTACTTCCTTTGTTCTCCCTCCCTCCCAGCCCCACAACACTTACATACATACCTGTAATTTATTTATTTATATTAATGTCCATCTCTCCTACTCTAGACTGTGAGCTTGTTGTGGGCAGGGAATGTGTCTTTTTATTGTTGTACTATACTCTCCCAAATGCTTAGTACAGTGCTCTATACACAGTAAGCACTTAATAAATACCACTGAATGAATGAATCAATGGCCTCATGTGTCAATCAAGAGACACACACAAGTCAGCAACCTGACAACTAGCAATCAAAGGCATTTATTGAGAATTTACTGCATGCAGAGCTTGGGGGAAAGTCCAAAACAACAGAGATGGTAGACTTGATCCTCAACTCATCTCTCTCCTTCAACCTACATATTCAGTTTGTCAACAAATCCCTTTTGTTCCACTCCCACTACACCCCAAAATTCATACTTTCCATCCAACCCAAACTCTTACGATTCTGATGTATGCACTTACCCTATCCCACCTTGACTATTGCATCTGCCTTCCGCTGACATCCCTGCCTACCGCCTCTCCCCACTCTAGTCCATACCTTTTTTATGGTACCTGTTAAGCACTTACTATATACCACACACTGTACTAAGCACCATATTTCTCCTATACTTCATTCTGCTGCCTGGATCATTTTTCCAAAGAAATATTTGAATTCAAATTTCAAAGCACTCAATCAGCTCATCTCCTCCTACCTTACCTCACTGGTCTCCTACTATAACACAGCCCATACTTCTTGCTCCTATAAGGCCAAACTACTCCTTTGTCCTCTCTCTGGACTGGAGCACCCTCTTCCTCCATATATTTCCCAGACCACCACTCTCCCCGCCGTCAAAGATCACTAATCTCACATCTCCTCCAAGAGGCCTTCCTGACCAAGCCCTCTTCTTCCTGATTCCCTCGCCCTTCTGCATTGTCTATGCACTTGGATCTGTACCCTTTGAACAATTGGTATTCACCATCCTTTCAGCCCCACAGCACTTAAGTACATAACCATAATCTATCAATTTACATTAATGTCTGTTTTCCCCTCCAGGCTGCAAGCTCATTTGTGGATAGGGAACACAACTACCAACTCTTGTATTGTACTCCCTCAAGCACCCAGCACAGTGATCTGCACTAAGTGCTGAATAAATATTTTTGATTGATTGATTTATCCCTGCCCACAGGAGATTTGCAGTTTATAGGATAGCTATCCTGCCTCCACAGTCACCAATTAAAATTGGTGAAGCAGCATGGCGCAGTGGAAAGAGCACGGGCTTTGGAGTCAGGGCTCATGAGTTCGAATCCCAGCTCTGCCACTTGTCAGCTGTGTGACTGTGGGCAAGTCACTTAACTTCTCTGTGCCTCAGTTCCCTCATCTGTAAAATGAGGATTAAGACTGTGAGCCCCACGTGGGACAACCTGATTCCCCTGCGTCTACCCCAGCGCTTAGAACAGTGCTCTGCACATAGTAAGCGCTTAACAAATACCAACAATTAAAAGCAATTATTAATGCCTATTTTGTGTAGCTTAGTGTAGTCACTTCCCTTCTCCCCCCCCACATTACTGTTGCATTTATGTACAAATTATTCTCTCTGCTTCCTCCTACCTGTAATTTATTTTATCATTCTGTTTCTCCTTACCCCACCTAGATTGTAAGTCCCTTGAAGGCAGCAAAAATCGTGTCTACATTATTATTTTCAGTTCTCTAGACTGTGAGCTGGTTGTGGGCAGGGAATGTGTCTGATGTTATATTGTACTCTCCCAAGCACTTAGTACAGAGCTTTGAACACAGTAAACACTCAATAAATATGATTAAATTGACTGAACGCATCTGCTCAATAGAAGCAGCGTGGTTCAGTGGAAAGAGCATGGGCTTTGGTGTCAGAGGTCATGGGTTCGAATCCCAGCTCGGCCACCTGTCAGCTGTGTGACTTTGGGCAAGTCACTTAACTTCTCGGTGCCTCAGTTACCTCATCTGTAAAATGGGGATTAAGACTGTGAGCCCCACGTGGGACAACCTGATTCCCCTGTGTCTACCCCAGCGCTTAGAACAGTGCTCAGCACATAGTAAGCGCTTAACAAATACCAACATTATTATTATTACTTTGCTCTGACAGAATAAGCTTTCTCTAAATCTTCTGATAAAAAGATTGTCATGCAAATTCAAGGTATTAAGATTATCACTATTATTTTCCCGACCCTCAGTAGAATACAGACTCCTCAGAATCACTTGGACAATCTCAAAAAAGGTTGCAAAAGAGGAACAAATAATTATTTCCTCTTCAAAGTCCATCCCAGACTCCTGATGGGATTTAGGGATTTCCTTTAGTCTGTAAACGTCTTGAGAGCAGCCATTGTTCCTACCAACTCTGTCATAGTGCACTCTCCCAGATGCTAGGTACAGTGTTCTGCACACAGTAAGTGCTCAAAAAATAAAATTAATTTGTGGATTGATGGATAGATTGATGGATAGATTGATCTGTGCCCTGAGTACCTGCTAGGAAGATGATGTTTTCAGCTTTCCCAGCAACCAGTTACTGGGTCAATCAAGAGGTATGCCTGACCATGCAAACAACTAAACTACAGATCCAAACTAACTGTATCAAATCCATGGACTCAAGCAAATGACCTGCAAGATTACCTTAAGATTTACCCTTTGGTAAAATTGAAGATAAAACTGGCTATACTTATAGCATTGAGAAATGTTTTTGTTTGGAATTTTTTTCTAATTTGGGTGGGTTTCAAATTGATATGTTTTTTGAAAATAAAGTCTCAGTTTCTATATTTATATCTATTCTAATATCATTTTAATGTAAGAAAGTGTATAATTAGTAGTAGTAGTAGTATCATCATCATCATTGCATTTAAGTGCTTATTATGTGTTAAGTACTGTTCTAAGAGCTGGGGTAGATACATGTTAATTAGTTTGGACATTGTCCGTAACCCAAATGTGCTCACAGACTAAGTAGAAGGGAGACCAAATATTGAATTCCCCCTTTCGCAAATGAGGAAAAATATACAGAGAATTTAAGTGACTTGCCAAGTGTCAGATAAGTGGCAGAGCCAGAATTGGAACCCAGGTTGTCTGACTATAGGCCCATATTTTTTTTTTCTCCATACCATGTAACAATTCCTCCAATTTTCTCATTTGGGGCATCCTCTGCTGGCACTTGGGTACCATCTTGAATTAGTACAGTGCTTTGTACAGAGTAAGCACTCAATAATCACTGCTGATTTGATCGAATGATTTTGCTGATGGAACATCTCTGTACTGGGGAAGAAGAGAAAGACATATGGGAAGGAAGTCACTCTTATAACAGGATGTGGAAGTTATAGCCTCACTGAGGTCTTCTACAGTCACATTCAGTAACCCTGAGTGGAACTGGTGAAGGGAGAGGGTAATTTTATGGAGCTGAAGTTCCACTCCACAACTGAGCAAGAACACACCAAGATGATCTGCTATCTCTGCTTGCCCCTAGGAAATCTGACTCTTTCCATTAAGTGGGATTTTGCACTGATATGGGGAGTCATGGGGAGAAGGGAGCTATCTCTTTGATTCCATGTGGAAGTCAGAAAACCCTTTTTCCTATAGAAGTAGGAGGAGCCTGGGACCTAGGGTAGTTGTTGTCCAAAATGGGTTTACTGATGAAGTTTTAGCCATTTATTTTCCATTATGTTTCTAGAAAATGTAGTTCAAAAATAAGATGACTGATGAAGATTGCTTTTGGGCATTACAGCCCACTCAGTATTTCATGAGTAACAGCCCTTATCTCCTCCCATTCCAGTTGAACTGTCCAGGTTCCAGTGTTAATGTTAGAAATATGACCAACTGATGTAATAAACATACAGAGCACTGCAGGTGTGGAGGTCATAGGCAGCATCTTATCTTAAAACCTGCTATTCATTGCCCATTTATTAGCGAATACATCTTACTACACTTCTACAGACCTGCTATCTGGGTAAATCATAAATAGAGAGTCAGAGCAGCACATGAATTTCCTAATTCCCATACATTAAAACCAATTTTGTAATAAACTTGCCAATTTTCTTCATATTGGACTTCTCTATAATACTATTAAGCCTTTAAAATTTTAGATTCTGGATTTACTTTACTTCCAGAAATTAGAATAGTAGTAGGTTCCGTCTGGCTCTCTCAAATTTCAATGTCACGTAATGATTTCTCCCTCACTTACTCTGAATATCTTTCCAAGGCTAACCTGATCCAAATGACTTCTGCAGGTTCCTTCCAGATTTATGATTTTATGATTCTTTTCATCTTATACCTGCCTTCATTTTTTCCCTCCACTTAATTCCAATATCCTTCTTGTCTAAAATTGTCTAGAAAGGAGACCAAAGAAGGAATAATCTGTGTTGGATGATACCTATTTTATTTGTATAACAAGAAAGTAAATTAATATTAGTGCTTGAAGATGTGGTTGTTTGGGAGTAGGGTGAGTAGTAATAATGCATTTGACATTTAAAGATAACGACTAATTATTTTATTTTACAGCATACAAATGTGTACAGTAGGACTACAGAACTTACAGTATATCTAATATCTAAATGAAGTAAAGTTGGGTTTACCTTCAAGATTCTTTGAAAGAATGGTAAAATATACAAAATGTTTAGATACAAAATGAAATGATGCCACTTCAATTAGGAAGACAACCAGTTGGGTTATATATGTTCATTCTATTAATCACAGGCGTGGCTTTTTGCAGATTTGCCATCACTCAAAGTAAATGAAAGCTAACCTTTGGGATGTGCCTTGGAGAATTGCTCCTTGCTATTCAGCAAGAGCAAAACAAAAAGTTTATTATGCCATTTAATATTGCTTGAGTAAAAATTTTCTTGGAGCTTTGTGTATAGAATTTAACTCTACTAGAATGTCAACTACTTTATTGGTAAAATTGAAATTATTAGTTTCTCCATTGTGGTTTGGAGAGCAGCTTGGTTTAGTGGATAGAGCAGGGGCCTGGGAGTCAGAAGGTCATGGGTTCTAATCCCCACTCCACCACATATCTGCTGTGTGACCTTGGACAAGTCACTTAACTTCTCTGGGCCTCAGTTACCTTATCTGTAAAATGGGGGTTAAGGGTGTGAGCCCCATGTGAGACAGGGACTGTGTCCAACTGACTACCCTCTATCTATCCCAGTGCTTAGAACAGTGCTTGGCACATAGTACATGTAGAATTATTATTATTATTGCTCTGTCACTATTAACTCCTTATTCTCCTCCTTCTTAGCTGTCTCACAGAAGTTTGACTGCCTTGTCTCAAAATCTCTCCCCTTTTCCTCTGCCGTAAACCCCATCACTCACCTTTTAAAAACATGTTTTCCCAACTTTTCTCCCTTAATGCTATCTTCAATATCTCACTCTTCATTAGCTCCCTCACCTCTGTATTCAAATACATTTAAGTCTCTTCTACATTAAAAAAACTTTCTCTGTTTCCTCAGTTACCTCAAGCTCTTATGTTTCCAAGATCCTTGAATAGGTTAACTAACCTTCTCCCAATATAGTCTTGTTTCACCAGCTTTGCCGTACTGAGATCATGCTGTATAAACTCATCAATGATCTCTTTGCCAGGTCCAGTGGTCAAGAAGTCAAGAAGAATTAGGATGGAGTCTATATCACATGACTTTCTTCTTCTTGACTACTTTTCACCCTGATCACTTAGTAGTCCTGGAAATGTGGTCCGTCTAGTTTCACCAACATGATATTCACCTAGTTTGCCTCTTCTCTTTGACCCTTCTTGGTTGAATTTGCTTGCTCTTAGTCCATCTTGCCTCCCTTAACTTTAGATGTACTAAATCCCTTATTGAATCCCACTCACTCAAGCAGCATTAATAGCTCTTTCTATTTCTCCAGTCTCACATTTACTCCTGCCTTTAGGATATTCTAACTGGATCTCCCATACACATTTCAACTTAATATATAATAAAGGAGAACTCTTTATCTTCCCTTATGAAACTTTTCCTTGCTCCAACTTTCCCAAAAATGACAAACCACCATTCTCCCTCTCTAACAAACCTGTAATCTTGGCAGTAATCCTTGATTCATCTCTCTCATTCAACCTGCCCATACAGCCTGTCACAAAATCTTGTTTGTCCTTGCTTCACAATATCTCTAGAATCTGGGCTTTCTTCTTGATACAAAATACCACCGCTATGGACCTTACCATTAGTTTTAAGGCACTCAATTAACTCTCTCCCTCCTATCTAAACTCACATCTCCCACTACTGTCCAGACCACACTTTGGTCCCCTAACTCTATCCTGCTCATTGCATCTTGGTCTCATCTCTCTCACTGCTGAACCCTTGTCCTCATCCTCCTATCCTGGAACTCACTCCCCCTTTGTTTATAACAGGATCAGCACTCTCCCCATCTTATAGTCCTCCTAAAAGCATATCTCCTCCAGGAAGCCTTCCCTGAGTAAACTCTCACCCTCCCTTCAGTTTCACCTAAGCACTTGGATCTGTATCCCATAAGCACTTTAATACCATATTACCAGAACCACAGCACTTAGGTACATATTCGTAAATTCTGTTGTTTCCCATAATTGAAATTTATTTTAAAATCTGTCTCCCCAACTTGTTTTTAAGCTCCTAGAGGTCAGGAATTGTGTTTTACCAATTGCACTGCATTCTCCCAGGTTTTTTACAGTGCTCTTTGTAGTACAGTAAGTTTTCAATGTATATGCAATTGATGGTTTGATAAATGAAGGCATTAAAGGTGGTAGCCTGCACACTTGGGTCCTCTAATGCTAACTGTACTTCGATCTCATCTATCTCTCTGCCATCCTCATGCCGCTGGACTGGAACACATTCTCTCTTCATTTCTAATACACAATTACTCTCCCAATCATCAAAGTCTTACTGAAGGCACATCTCCTTTCATTCATTCATTTATTCAATAGTATTTATTGAGTGCTTACTATGTGCAGAGCACTGTACTAAGCACTTGGAATGAACAAGTCGGCAACAGATAGAGACAGTCCCTGCCATTTGACGGGCTTACAGTCTAATCGGGGGAGACAGACGTACAAGAACAATGGCAATAAATAGAGTCAAGGGGAAGAACATCTCGTTAAAACAATGGCAACTAAATAGAATCAAGGCAATGTACATTTCATTAACAAATAAATAGCATAATGAAAATATATACAGTTGAGCAGATGAGTACAGTGCCGAGGGTACGGGAAGGTAGAGGGGAAGGAGCAGAGGGAAATGGGGGGAAAGAAGGTTAAGCTGCAGAGAGGTGAAGGGGGGGCGGTAGAGGGAGTAGAGGGAGAAAGGGAGCTCAGTCTGGGAAAGCCTCTTGGAGGAGGTGAGTTTTAAGTAAGATTTTGAAGAGGGGAAGAGAATTAGTTTGGCAGAGGTGAGGAGGGAGGGCATTCCAGGACCGTGGGAGGACGTGGCCCAGGGGTCGACGGCAGGATAGGCGAGACCGAGGGATGGTGAGGAGATGGGTGGCAGAGGAGCGGAGCCTGCAGGGTGGGCAGTAGAGAGAAGGGAGGAGAGGTAGGAAGGGGCAAGGTGATGGAGAGCCTTGAAGCCTAGAGTGAGGAGTTTTTGTTTGGAGCGGAGGTTGATAGGCAACCACTGGAGGTGTTTGAGAAGGGGAGTGACATGCCCAGATTTTTTCTGCAGGAAGATGAGCCGGGCAGCGGAGTGAAGAATAGACTGGAGTGGGGTGAGAGAGGAGGAAGGGAGATCAGAGAGAAGGCTGACACAGTAGTCTAGCCGGGATTTAACAAGAGCCTGTAGAAGTAAAGAAGCCATTTGGGTGGAGAGGAAAAGGTGGATCTTGGCAATATTGTAAAGGTGAAACCGGCAGGTCTTGGTAACGGATAGGATGTGTGGGGTGAACGAGAGAGACGAGTCAAGGATGACACTGAGATTGCGGGCCTGAGAGACAGGAAGGATAGTCGTGCCATCCACGGTGATAGGGAAGTTTGGGAGAGGTCCGGGCTTGGGAGGGAAGATGGGGAGCTCAGTCTTGCTCATGTTGAGTTTTAAGTGGCGGGCCGACATCCAGGTGGAGACATCCTGGAGGCAGGAGGAGATGCAAACCTGAAGGGAGGGGGAGAGGACAGGGGCAGAGATGTAGATCTGTGTGTCATCTGCGTAGAGATGGTAGTCAAAGCCGTGAGAGCGAATGAGTTCACCAAGGGAGTGAGTGTAAATGGAGAACAGAAGAGGGCCAAGAACTGACCCTTGAGGAACTCCAACAGTTAAAGGATGGGAGGGGGAGGAGGCGCCTGCGAAGGAGACCGAGAATGACTGGCCAGAGAAGTAAGAGGAGAACCAGGAGAGGACAGAGTCTGTAAAGCCAAGGTGAGAGAAGGAATGGAGGAGGAGGGGATGGTTGACAGTGTCAAAGGCAGCAGAGAGGTCAAGGAGTATTAGAATGGAGTAGGAGCCATTGGATTTGGCAAGAAGGAGGTCATGGGTGACCTTAGAGAGAGCAGTCTCGGTAGAGTGGAGGGGACGGAAGCCAGATTGGAGGGGGTCCAGGAGAGAATGGGAGTTAAGGAATTCTAAGCAGCGATTGTAGAAGACTCGTTCTAGGATTTTGGAAAGGAAGCGTAGTAGGGAGATAGGGCGATAACTGGAAGGGGATGTGGGGTCGAGAGCGGGTTTTTTTAGGATGGGGGAGACGTGGGCATGTTTGAAGGCAGAGGGGAAGGAGCCATTGGAGATTGAGTGGTTAAAAATAGAAGTTAAGCAAGGGAGGAGGGCAGGGGCGATGGTTTTAAGAAGGTGAGTGGGAATGGGGTCCGAGGCGCAGGTGGAGGGGGTGGCACTTGCGAGGAAGGAGGAGATCTCCTCTGAGGATACTGCAGGGAAGGATGGAAAAGTAGGGGAGAGGGTTGGTGAGGGGGAGGGGAGAGGCGGAGGGGTGACTTTGGGGAGCTCAGACCTGATTGTGTTGATTTTTGTGATGAAGTAGGTGGCCAGATCATTGGGGGTGAGAGATGGTGGAGGGGGAGGAACAGGGGGCCTAAGGAGAGAGTTAAAGGTCCGGAACAATTGGCGGGGGTGACGGGCATGGGTGTCGATGAGGGAGGAGAAAAGTTTTGCCTGGCGGAGGAGAGGGCAGAGTTAAGGCAGGAAAGGATAAATTTGAAGTGTGTGAGGTCGGCTTGGTGCTTGGACTTTCGTCAGCAGCGCTCAGCAGCTTGAGCATAGGAGCGTAGGAGGCAGACAGAGGAGGTGATCCCGGGCTGTGGGTTAGTGGAGCAAGAGCGGCGGAGGGAAAGGGGGGGCGACAGAGTTGAGATGAGTAAAGAGGGTGGAGTTGAGAGCAGAGACCTGATCATCGAGAGTGGGAATCTCCAAGAGACCTTTCCTGATGAAGCCCTCTTTTTCTTTCTTCTACTTCTTTCTGTGTCATCCTGATTTGCTCCCATAATTGATCTCCCTCTCAGCCCCATAGCACTTATATATATATCTGAAACTTATTTATTTATATTAATGTTTGTCTCCTTTTCCTAGACTGTAAGCGTACTGAGGCAGGGAATGTATCCGTTATGTTTTTCTATTGTACTCTCCCAAGTGCTTACTACAGGGGTCTGCACACAGTAAGTGTTCAAAAAATACAATTGATTGATAGTGGAGAAGGAGAAAAATATAAATAATTTAAAAGGAATCACATTCTCTAACAGGAAGACTTTTGTCCTACGAATCAGTGAATTAAAAAAAGAAGTTTTTACATAGATAGATCACCTCGTTTCATAGAGCTAACTAGTCAAAGAATACAAACCAGTAAGCAGAAATAGCATCATGTCAAAACACTAGGCTTCAAAAGCCATTAATTTAAGGGTCAAGAGATGTAGAAAGTGGAACTTATCTTTTAACAGAAAAAGCCACATACATGAGCTGTGACATGGTAAGAGAGTACTGTATGGAAAAGACTGGAGACTACCTGTGAAACAGTGCTAGTATATATGACTGGCCTCTTCCTTATACAAACCTTTAAAAAAGTAGATATCTGGTGATCCACTTTTGAGTTTTAACATACTTATTTTCTTTGCTTGTTGATGCTTTGGAGAGCATCATGGAATTTGTTCTGACTGGTCTGGTAGAAATTTAGAAAAGAGAGTGAAAATTTTCTTCAATATGACAAAATAAATGTAAAAGAACCTACGCCAAAATATTCAATAACAAAGTAAGAACAGCGGGGAAATATAATGTAGAATTGCATAATTATAAAACAAGGGATGTTCCCACTGGTGATAACTAGGACTCAGAAAGGTAGGGCATTCTCATTCAGGGAATGCCAACCCAGATAAAACTCATGATCAGTGGTGAAAAGGGAAAAATATTTGAGTGACAAACAATAGCCTTAGAAGGCCAGTGAGATGTGACTGGATAATGAAGACTTAAATTCAAAGAATGAATAAATTAGAGCAATTATCAATGAAAAGGAAACTTTAATGTGTATGTTACAGATCACTCAGATGGAGGGAAATGAGAACGAAAGGTTTTGAACCCATGTAGATAAATAATGCAACTAAGTGCTCTAAGAGGGAAGCTTACTTCTCAGAGGCATGCCATGCAAAACAGTCAGTCAATCAATCAGTTAATGGTATTTATTGATTGCTTATTGTGTACAGAGCACTGCATTAAGTGCAGAGTTGGCAAGCACGTTCCCTGCCCACAACAATCTTTCAATCCAGAGGGGGAGACAGACATTCATATAAACAAATAAATTATGTATATATACAGAAGTGTGAAGGGGTTGAGAATGCGATGAAAATCAAGGGCTTAAAGGGTACTGATGATGATGGTATTTGCTAAGTGCTTACTATGTGCAAAGCACTGTTCTAAGCACTGGAATCCAAGTGCATAGGTGACCCAGAAGTGAGGGGGAGTAGAGGAAAAAAAAGGCTTAATTGGAGAAAACCTCTTGGAAGGAATGAGATTTAATAAGGCTTTGAAGGTTGGGGGAGTGATGTATATGGAATGGGTGGGAGTTCCAAGTCATAGAGAGAACATACGAGAGGGATGGGTGGTGAGATAGATGAGGTCAACGCATGGTGAGAAACCTGGCAGTAAAGAATAGAAGTGTTTAGGCTGGATTGTAATGGGAGATCAGTGAAGTAATGTAGTATTAGGCAAGCTGATCAAGTTCTTTAAAGCCAATTGTAAGGAATTTTTGTTTGATGAGGAGGTGATTGGGCACTGGGGAGACACTGGGATCATTTTCATTTCAGAAAACTGATTCAAGCAGCAGAGTGAAGTATTGACTTGCATGGGAAGAGACAGCAAGCAGGGAGGTCAGTGAGGAGGCTGGTGCAGTAGTCAAAGAGGTATAGAATAAGTGCTTGGATCAGCATAGTAGCATTTTGGATGGAGAAGAAAGGGAGGATTTTAGAGTTGTCATGAAGGTACAACAGATTGGCAGATTGAAAAAGTGGATTGTATGAGAGGGGATGAGTTGAGGATAATGCCAAGGTTACAGGCTTATAAAATAGAGAAGATAATGGTGTCCACAGTGATAGGGAAGTCAGGAAGAGGACAGAGTTTGGATGGGAATATGAGTTCTGTTTTGGACAATATGAGTCAAACTTTAAGATTAAGTAGGGATTTACATAATGATTTACCTATCTTCTGTTCCAAAATGATAATATGAAAAGAATGAAACAAATTAAATGCAAGTGACAATGAATTACCAAGTCAGAACAGTTTAAAACATATATTTCAGATTGCAAGAGCCCAGGGCATTACATGATGAAAAGGAATATTGAAGGAATCATAATCAATTAATGGTATTTATTGAGCACTTAAGGTGTGCAGAGTACTGTAAGAATAAATAAAATTGTGGTATTTGTTAAGCGCTTACTATGTGCAAAGCACTGTTCTAAGCCCTGGGGGATACAAGGTGATCAGGCTGTCCCACACGGGGCTCAAAGTTTTTTAATCCCCATTTGACAGATGAGGTAACTGCGGCACAGAGAAGTTAAGTGACTTGCCCAAGGTCACACAGCTGACTAGCGGTGGAGTCGGGATTAGAACCCATGACATCTGACTCCCAAGCCCGCGCTCTTTCCACTGAGTCACGCTGCTTCTCTACAGCCACGCTGCTTCTCTACAAAAAGCACTTGTGTGAGTACAGTACAACAGAATTGGTAGACTAGTTATCTGCCCACAAGGTGCTTACACTGTAGAGGGGGAGACAGACAAATTAACATAAATTATGAACATGTATAACAGTGCCAGGGGACTAAAGATGGGGTGATTATCAAGTGTTTAAAGGGTACATTCAAGTCCTTAGGAGATGCAGAAGGGAGAGGGAGGGGTTAAATGAGGGTTTAGTTGTGGGGTCGTCTTCGAGGAAATGTGATTTTAGTAGGCCTTTGAAGATGGGGAGAATGTTAGTTGGTCATGTAGTTGGTAGTTGGAAGGGAGACGAAGGGAGGATATAAATCTGATTGTGATTCTGAAGTTGGTCACAAGACTTCACATGATGCATATGACTCATGAAGGATTGGTCCAGGATTCTGTCCCCAGGAATGGCAACAAAATTATTGGATGATGGTTGTGATCCTTCCTCACCTGTGCAAGCCTAATATTTCTAATCTAATCTAATGTTTCTGATTCTCCTTCCAGGATCTCACTGTGGACATCCTATACTCAAATCTATTGGAATATGGTATTTTTGATCTTAACAGTTTCCTTTGGAAGCAAAGTCCATATGCTTACATTTGCTGGGAAAAAAATGCTTACTTTGTTCTGAACCTATCAATCTTCAATCCATTAAGGGCCTGTTGATTCTAGTGATATGGAATCTGGTGAATAGAATTCCCACCAATCAGTATAATTTCAGCCCTTACCCTAGGCATATCACTATCCTTAGGGTTTGGGAGATTAAAATAGAGTTATTAGACATGATCCCTGAGCTCAAGAAGTTTACAGTCTAGCAGGAGAGACAGACAATAAAATAAATTGAAGGTAGGTAAAAAAACCATAGTTTAAAGATATGTACATAAGTGCTAAGGGATGAGGGTGCTTAGTTGACATGGAAATTCCATTTACCTGTCACAGCCTTTATTGTTTTTTAAACTTTAAGCCTTAACCCTAGCCTTTGTTTTTACAGTGAATCAAAGGTGGGAAAAAATGCCATTCTAAATTGGATATAACTTCTCTGTGGGGGTCTGATACAGGCCTTTGGTGTGTGGTGTTCCTTAGCTGCTGTAAAAAGAATAATTTGGGCCATGGAAGATTGTTGTCTGGGAGTAGCACCCGGTTTTTTTTTGTTTTGGTGTTGGTTAAGTGCTTACTACATGTCAGGCACTGTAGTAAGCACTGGGATGGATACAAATATGGATGTAGTCCATGTCCCACATAGGGCTCCCATTCTTAGTCCCCATTTTACAGATGATTTACTGAGGCACAGAGAAGTGAAGTGGCTTGCCCAAGGACACACAGCAGGCAATTGACAGAGCCAGGGATCAGAACATAGGTCCTAGTGACTCACTGGCCTGTGTTCTATCCACTAGGCCTTGCTACTTCTCCAATTTCACCTGCTGTCACTGAAATTTGGGGTTTAGGGATAGGGAACTTGGCAGTCTTCCAGCTTAACTTATAGAAACAAAAGTTCTTAGGAATTTTTTGCACAGATTTTCCCAGGGGAGATAATTTATGGAGAAAATTTCCAAGAACCAGCTTTAACTTTACCAAAACTAAAACAAATCATAAGCCCCTCTTGTGTTTACTATTGCCTGGAAATGAGGGAATTTCCATTTTCCACTCATAAGATGGTGTATAGAACAGTGCTTGGCACATAGTAAATGCTTAACAAATACCATCGTTATTATTGTCCAGGATCCAAATTTTCCCCTGCATGCCTTCCCACTCCCACCTTGATGAGGGGGGTAGGGAAAGGGGGGAGAGGGCTGGTACCATAAACTAGATAATTAGAATGTTATCTAAATTTGTCCTCTTGGCAGGTCAACTTTTGTCTAAGAAACACTGTGGTCTAATGGATTGAGCACAGACCTGGGCGTCAGAAGGACCTGGGTTGTAATCACGCTCTGCCTCTTGTCTACTGTGTGACCTTGGGCAAGTCACCTGACTTCTTTCTGCCTCAGTTAACTCATCTATAAAATCAGGATTAAGGCTGGGGGACATGGACTGTGCCCAAACAAACTAGCTTATTCCAAAGCTTAGAACAGTGCTTGGCAATAATAAGTGTTTACAAAATACCATTTAAAAAAAATTTCCTTTACAACCAAGGCCAGTATTTCTGCATGTGGACTGATTCTTCGTTAAATGCTTTATCTCTGCAACTATTTTCAAACTGGACTGTACTTTTGGACTCACATTTCCCTCCCTATTTCATTTCTTGTGTCGTAGTATTCCTTAAGCACTCACTATGTGATAAGTATTGTACTGAGTGCTGAGGAAGATGCAAGATAATCAGGTCAGATGCAGTTCCTATCCCTTTTGGGGCTCCCAATGTAAGTAGAAGGTAGAGCAGATATTTAACCTCCATTTTACATATGAGGAAACTGAGGCCAAGTGAATTTAAGTGATTTGTCCAAGTTCTCTCCACAGTGTGAGAAGATGTTGAAGATAAATTAGGGTGGAAAACTGATGAATAAGTCTTTTGGACACATAACTAGGAGTACCTCTCTTAAATTGTACTAAAAGTTAAAAGCACATCATTTAGCCTAGTGCCCTTTTATTTTTAAAAAAGGGGATTTCTATTAAAAACAAGACAAACTTGCTGCTGTTCTTATGTTTGTTTCAAACTAACTTGAAACCTGGCAAAAACAAATAGTTTTGCATTAGCACTGAGTTACTACTAAGCTTTCTTATCTGTTCCCTAAACATTTTCTTTTCTTCACTGCCCTAACAGAAGTAATAATAATAATAATGATAGTATTTATTATGAGCTTACTATGTGCTAAGCAATGTTCTAGAAGCTGGGGTAGATGCAAGGTAATCAGTTTGTCTCACATGGGGCTCACAGTTCTTAATCCCTATTTTACAGATGAGGTAACTGAGGCATGGAGAAGTGAAGTGACTTGACCAAGGTCATACAGCAGACAAATGGCAGAGCCAGGATTAGAACCCACATCTTCTGTCTCCCAAGCCAGTGCTCTTGCCACTAGGCTATGGTCTCTGGGTCAAACTCAACCCCCTGGACTAAGAATACATCTCAGATATTCTGATCTTCGGTGATCCAAGACATCTTCCCTGTCTTCTCCAGTATCTAAAAGATGCACTATTTTCAAATTGTGAAGTAGCAAACAAGCCCATGCTGACATCTGCAAAAATAATTTCATATCAAAAAGCTCATCATTTTTCACAAGCTGATTCTAACTCTCTTCCTCCGACCTATAGTATCGGCTCCCATTGTTCTCTCACCCAACTGATGAATGTATATTGATGCCTTTTTCTGTTTTTTTTTTTAATTTTTGTCTAAGTTCTGTTTTGTCACAAATGTTTAGACCCACAGCTGTCTATCTACAGTGGTTCTGCATAAAGACTATGGTTCTTGTGTACTGAAGAATGTATTCCAGCAAATGTCCTATAACTAGACATTACTGTCTGCCTCTTTGTTCTCTTCGAGTCCTTCGTTGGAATTGTGCTCTTGCATGTAACCAATGAATAACAGAGGTCTAGTCAGAAGCCTAGAAATCAGAAGCCTAAAGTTAGGGAATATTGTCCTCTTTTCTACCCTCAAATTTGGACTTACTCAATGCCACTTGTTGTCATTTCAAGAACAGTACTTCTGAATTGACAAATAAGAAAGAAGAAACAGATGTTCTGCAACAAAGGGGAGAAAAGAATAAAAGAGCATTAATGCACTTGTGTGACTAGGCACACATTGAAGGAATCTGTAAAATAAGCAATATTCACTAGAATTGATGCTAAATAAGGATTCCCTGTCCTTCTGAGCTAGCCGTGTTGTGTGAGTGATATCTTACAGTTAAAGTTTGGTGAGTGTATTGATTGATTTTCATTCTACTCTTTGAGAAAAGGAAAAAGGGTAGAGGTGAGCCCACACTAGAGCCAGTGAAATTCAATTTCACTGGAGTAGGAGAAACACGCTTTTTGAAAGGAGAGGAGATAGTGTATGGAATGTACCTCAAAGACTCAAGAAACAAAAGTTCATAGGCTGGTCAAGTGGTTTGAAACTGGGAGACAAATTACAGTATATATAAATCATCAGAGAATCCCAGTTATATGAAAGGCAACATAGCCATTCAGAAAGCAAATAATCCAATTAGAACTAATCTGCTTCTAACCAATAGAGCTACTCTAAGAGGCTGAGGAAATGTTGGTTTCAATAATGAAAAGATGTAAATTACAGTGGAAACTCACTATGAAACTGTCACTGCAACTTGGGTTCCAATGAAGCACAAGTTTTCTTCCCTGAGTCCCAAATGTCCCCTGGGAAATCCAGCATGAGCTGTATAGATGGAGAAGGGAGACATTTCTTGAAAATTGGAGGAATGGAGCATTAATGATTATCTTGATAATTAAGGCCTAAAAACATGTTGTGTCAAATCAGTCATATTTATTGAGTGCTTACTTTGTGCAGGGCACTGTACTATGGGCTTGGGAGAGTACACCACAAGAATATTATTATTGTTATGATATTTATTAAGTGCTTACTGTGTGCCAAGCACTGTTCTAAGCTCTGAGGTAGATACAGGATAATCAGGTTGTCCCACTTGGGGCTCACAGTTTTAATCCCCATTTTCCAGATGACATAACTGAGGCATGGAGAAGTTAAGTGACTTGCCCAAGGTCACACAGCAGACAAGTGGCAGAGTCGGGCTTAGAACCCAAGTCCTCTAAATGCCAAGCCCATGCTCTTTCCACTAAGCCACGCTGCTTCTCTATATTTTATATATATAGTATATATAATGTAATATAGAATATAATAGGCAGGCTTACAGTATATAAACTGACAGTATAGAGGGGAGCTTAAAGAGAAGCAGCATGGCTTAGTGGAAAGACCCTGGCCTTGGGAGTCAGAGGTCATGAGTTCTAATCCCAGCTCCGCCACTTATCAGCTGTGTGACTTTGGGCAAGTCACTTCGCTTCTCTGTGCCTCAGTTACCTCATCTGTAAAAATGGGGATTATGACTGTGGGTCATGGGACAACCTGCTTACCTTGTATCTACCCCAGCGCTTAGAACAGTGCTTGGCACATAGTAAGTGTTTAATAAATGCTACCATTATTAATCCAGGCTACTCCTCTTGTCTGCTGTATAACCTTGGGCAAGCCACTTCACTTCTCTCTGCCTCAGTTATCTCATCTGTAAAATGGGGATTAAGACTGTGAGCCCCATGTGCAACAACCTGATTACCTTATCTCTACCCCAACACTTAGCACACTGTGTGGCACATAGTGAGCACTTAACAAATGCCATCATTATTATCAAAGCAAGTTTTACATCAATACACAGCACAGACTAAAGGTCGTGGGTGGAAAAGTGACCATCTTCTCAGGTACTGTCCACACTTTGCTCTCAGGTTGTTTCTTCTTTAGTATGAGAAGGGAGTGGGTAGCTGACCTTGCTATAGGTTGCCCAACTGATAGAATTCCAGTGCCATGAGACACGTAGCACGAGTTCTCAAATATGTACATGTATTTTCTGTTATTGAAGATCTTCAAGGTCCAAGAGAGCATATTCAGTAATATCTCCTTGTTCACTCATCCATAGAGTATGTCCCAAACAGCAGAGCTCTATGACAGTTTAAAAAAAATAATAATTCTAGTAGATTTTACTTGCTGCTTAATATCTGTGGCATTCCAACCCACATCCCTATATAAAAGAATTAGTTCCCTATGATTTTGTTGCTCAGTGTTTCTTGGGGCAATTAGTTTGGGCTCATGGAAACTGGCAGGAGGCAAGGCCTGTGCTAATGTTCCTTAAACTCACCATTGCTCTGGGCAGGGGATGGGGATTGAGAGGTGAATCCTGTGAATCTTGAGGGATTGTTCTCCAGCCAAGCAGGCCAATAATACAGAGGAGAGAATGGTGAAACCTTAAATTCTCCATCTATCAGGACAATGGGCTAACATGGGTTTCTGTTAATATGCTAGAAGGCAGGATTAATGGTGTGTGTTCATGAGCAGTTTGTTATAGCTGCTGCATGGCATGTCTATCCACTGTGAGCATCTGTTAGATACTAAGAATCAGAATTGCCCCAGGGGGCATTGTGGCTAAAGTGGAGCTCATCACTGAAAATTGAGATCAACAAGAACACACTCACCTCATTTAGACCCAATTAAACAGTCAGTATGTTCCTTCCATTTAACACAGCAATGAAGGACAGAATAGGGGATGAGTTTAAATTGCAGCAGGGAGAATGTAGTAGTAGTAATAGATGTTTACATGAATACCACCATCGAGTGCAACAAACTCTACAACATACTTTGGGAAGGATGACAAAAGCAAAAGACACATTCTCTGCCCATAATTAGCTTATACTCTAATAAGAAAGACAGAAATATTTACAAATAGTGGAATTAGGATAAATTATTGGATATACATATACTTATGCACATGTTGAGAATGGGTATGACAATGTTTTTAAATGAATATTAGAGGATGCAACCTAGAGTGTCATAAGATTACTGGGAAATACATGATGGAAGAAGTTGGATTTTTATGAAGATATTTTAATAATAATAATAATAATGTTGGTATTTGTTAAGCACTTACTATGTGCAGAGTACTGTTCTAAGTGCTGGAGTAGATACAGGGTGATCAGGTTGTCCCACGTGGGGCTCACAGTTTTAATCCCCATTTTACAGATGAGGTAATTGAGGCACAGAGAAGTGAAGTGACTTACCCACAGTCACACAGCTGACAAGTGGCAGAGATGGGATTTGAACACTTGACTTCTGACTCCCAAGCCCGTGCTCTTTCCACTGAGTCACACTGCTTCCCATTTAAGTAGGGAGGAGTGAGTTTGTGCAGGTATTTGGTGGAGAGGAAGTTGCAACAAAGGGAAACAGTGTGAGAAAATGGTTGGAGGAAAGAGAGGTGAGAGATGGGTACTGTTTTGAGATGAAATTGGGAGGAAATTAAAGTGCAACCTAGGGCATAACTGGTGAGGAGAAACAATATGAAAACTGGAGAGAGATGGTGGAGAGCCTCGAATCTAAGAGTATGGAGATTTTGTTTGATGCAAAGGGAGATAGGAAGTGATTGGAGATGTTTGATGAGTGGAGAGACAAGTGCAGAGCAAAACTTAAGGAGGATGACAGAATGGAATATGAAGTGAAGCCCTTCTAATGCCAACCTACTATCTCTACCCTGATCTTGTCTACCCCACTCTTGACTCCATGAACACCACTTCCTTGGTCTTTCCTCCTTCTTATCTGATAGACTACCACTTTCCCCATCTCCACAACTCCCTTAAAATCACATCTCCTGCAAAAATCCTTCCCTGACTAAACCCCATTTCCCCACTCACCCACTCTTCTGCATTGACTATAATCTTGATTGTCTTAATTGTTTAAATACTCACTCCAGCCCCAAAGCACTGTTGTACATACCCTTGCCTTTTACTATTTCTGCTGTTTGTAATTTAATTTTAGTATCTGTCTCCCTCTCTGTACTGTAAGCACCTGTGGGCAGGGATCACATCTACCAACTCTATTATATTATACTTTTGCAAACATTTAGAGCCATGTTCTGAATGCAGTAAGTGCTCAATAATGACGGTTGATTAATTGACTGGAGGCAGTGGAGCAAGGAAACCAGCAAGGGAGTGAATACTGTAGACTAAATGTGATATGTATGCTGAGAACTTGATCAGGGTATTGGCTGAATGGCTAGAGAGAAAGAATTATATCTGGGACATCAACCAATCAGTCAATTAAAGACATTTATTAAGTTCTTACTCTGTGTAGAGCACTTTACTCAGCACTTGGGTGAGTGCAGTTTGATAGTGTTGGTATACATGTTTCCGGCCCACCATGAGCTTACTGCCTAGAGGGAGAGACAGATAAGAAAATAAAAGTAGAGATAGGGGAAATAGAGTACAAGATTTTGTTCATGATAATAATAATGATAATAATTATGGTATTTGTTAGGCACTTACTATGAGCCAAACACTGTTCTAAGCACTGGGGTAATTACAAGGTAATCAGGTTTTCCCAAGTAGGGCACACAGTCTTAATCCCCATTTTACAGATGAGGTAACTGAGGCACAGAGAAGTGAAGTGACTTGCCCAAAGTCACACAGCTAGTAAGTGGAGTAACTGAGATTCGAACCCATGACCTCTGATTCCCAAGCCCATGCTCTGTCCACTAAGCCATGCTTCTTCTCCATTCATAAATGTTGAGGGGCAGGAGGATTTAGCATTTGAATGGAAAAGAGAAGTTGAAAATTACAACAAGGTTGTGGGATTCTGAGACACGGAGGGTGGTGGTATGATTGAAGGAGATAAGAGTGTTGGAAAAAAGAAGATTTGGGAGAGAATATGAGAAATTCAGGTCTGTATATGTTGAGTTTGAAGTGCTGGAGGAAATGTCAAAATTGAGCATAAATTCCTTATCAGTAGATTCCACTGACTTTCTCTTTATGGGACTCTAGATTCCTGCTGTGTGTTTTTGAGCCTGTCACAGTGTCCCTGTGTCTCAATTTTGGCATCTGTAAAATGTGGATTAAATACCTGTTTTACCTCCCCCTTACCCTTTGAGCTCCTTATGGCAGAGGGACTGTGTCTGAGGTGATTATATTGAATCTAATTCAGGATTTAGTGAAGTGCTTGGCACATAGTAAACGCTTAACAAGCCCAATCAGTTTTATTTATTTTAATTCAAATTGTTTGTTTTAGTTCTTTACTTATAGCCTGAGAAGCCTTGGACTAGAGGTATACTTGTAACGGATTAATGGTGTAACAATTTTATTAAAGAACTGAGTAGCAAAATACCCAATTTATGATAACATTTTCAAAATCACAATAATTAAAATAAAAAATGAGTCTCTTTCATGTCTCTCGGGTAATTTTACTCTTAGATTAGCTGGTTGCTTAAAATATGGGAAAGCCTGACTATGCATTGTGCTGTGTAGCTTTTCACAAAGAAAGGAAGCCTATTTCCTACAAGAAATCAGAAGTTACTTAATAAACATAGGAAGTTCCTTCATCTCTACAACAATCTGAAAAGGCAGCTGAAAGAAAGCCTTACATCAAGGCGCTGACTCAACAGGAAATAAACAACTTTTAGTGCTAAAAAGAATGATAAAAAGGGAATTTCTTAAAAAGTCAAAATTTCATATTTTTTTGGAATTTTTCTCAATCATTACGGTTCATTTTTTTCTTGTACAAACTCATGTTTGATGGTCTGCTTATAGTAACTTGTGGAAATACTCTACATTTATTCCCACAAAGTCTCAAGTAGAGAGAGCTGCTGAAGGTTAAACTATTGACAGCAATATTAAATCAATTTTTTTTAGGTTCTTACTGTTTACTAACTTGATGGAAAAATGCACCATAAGTAAAGAAATATGGTGGGGCCTGGAGGTTTTATATAGATGGGAGACATAGAAAAGGAGAAATTAAATATAAGTAACAGGAACAAGAATTGCTTGGATATAAAATTACATGTCTTAAATACTATTTGAATGCACAAACAAATATACATCCATATCTACACTCAACTGCCACACTTAGGTAAATCACAAGTCAATCAATCAGTGGTATTTATTGAGTGCTGACTGTGCATAGAGCAATATACTTTTGAACACTGGGGAGATTTCAGTACAACTTAAGGACCTTACAATATAGAAGGCAAGACTGACATAAGAATAAACTAAGCAAATGTTTATAAGTGCAATGAGGCTCAGAATGAGGTGGGTATAGAATACTTAAAGGGTATAGAACCAGTTTAGTTTTGGAAGGTCTCTTGGAGGAGATGTGATTTTAGTAAGGCTTTGAATTCATTCATTCAATTGTATTTATTGAGCACTTACTGTGTGCAGAGCACTGTACTAAGCGCTTGAAAAGTACAATTCGCAACAGATAGAGAAAATCCCTAACCAACAATGGGCTTTAAAGGTGGGGAGAGTGCTGGAAGAGAGTTGCAGGGGGAGGAAATTCCAGGCCAGAGGTAGGGCATGGACAAGCGTGGCTCAGTGGAAAGAGCACGGGATTGGGAGTCAGAGGTCATGAGTTTGAATCCTGACTCTGCCACTTGTCAGCTGTATGACTGTGGGCAAGTCATTTAACTTTTCTGTGCCTCAGTTACCTCATCTGTAAAATGGGGATTAAGACTGTGAGCCTCATGTGGGACAACCTAATCACCCTGTATACCCCAGCGCTTAAAACAGTGCTCTGCACATAGTAAGCACTTAATAAATACCAACATTATTACAAGGAGTTGGTGGTGAGATGGACAAGATTGAGTACAGTGAGTAGGTTGGCAATAGAAAAGTGAAATGCTGGGTTATAGTAATGAATTAGCCAAGTAAAATAAGAGGGGGAGATCTGATTGAGTGTTTTAAAGCCAGTGGTAAGGAGTATCTGATTGATGCAGAAATGGATGAGCTAGTCTTGAGGAGTGGGGAAAATTGGACTGAATGGTTTTATGGAAAAATGATCCAGGCAGCAGAGTGAAGTAAGTCCTGAAGTTGAATTAGACAAGAGATAGGGAGGTCAGTGAAGAGGCTGATGTGGTAGTCAGGGTGGGATATAAGTGGTTGGATCAATGTGGTAGCATTTTGAATGAAGAGGAAAGAGTGCATTTTAGAGCTACTGTGAAGGTAGGGCCAACAGACTTTGGCGACACATTGAATATTTGGTTAAATGAGAGAAGTGACTTGAGGACAATGCTAAAATTACAGGCTTGTGAGATAGGGAGGAGAGTAATGTTGTCTACAGTGATAGGAAATATAGAAGAAGAGGAATACTGTTTTGGACAAGTTAAGTTTGAGGTTGAGTTGTCCTAAAGACAGAAGGAAATGCGAGACTGTGGGGAAGGAGATAAGTCAGATTGGAGAGGTAACTTTAGGAATCATTCATATAGAGATGGTAGTTAGAGCCATGGGAGTGAATGTAGATGGACAATGATAGAGGACCCAGAACTGACCCTTGAGGGGCTCCCACAGTCAGAGAGTGGTGAAGACAGAGGAGGAGCTGACAGAAGAGTAAGAGAAGGAGTGGTGAGAGAGATAGAAGGAAACCAGCAAAGGACAGTGTCAGAAAAGCCAAGGTTATATAAAAATTCCAGAAGTGGGTGGTTCACAATGTTGAAGGCAATTGAGAGGTCAGGTTAGGAGACAGTAGAGGCAGTGTAGAAGTAGTTGGATTTGCCAAGAAGAATGTTATTAGTGACCTTAGAGAAGGCAGTTTTG
This sequence comes from Ornithorhynchus anatinus, assembly GCF_004115215.2. Lineage (NCBI taxonomy): Eukaryota > Metazoa > Chordata > Mammalia > Monotremata > Ornithorhynchidae > Ornithorhynchus > Ornithorhynchus anatinus. The sequence continues at coordinate 110,067,342 of NC_041729.1, read as the reverse complement.
GGGAATGAAGGGAGAGAAAGTCAAATTAGAGAGGGTCCAAGAGAGAATTCAAAGTGAGGAAGCTGTTTGTTTGACATATTTGAGGTATGGGGAATTTAATCAGGGAACTCTTCATAGGGTTACCATTTTCTTATATATTCTGATTTGCATTTAATTTTTCATGGATAAATGCATTTGTCAATCAATTAGTGGTATTCACTGGCACTTATTGTGGGCAGATCAGTGTAGTCAGTGTATGGGAGAGTAAAATACAGCAGAGTTGGTACTACATTCAACCATTCTTCATATTTATTGAGCACTTACTATGTGTAGAGCACTGTACTAAGCACCTGGGAGAGTTAAGTACAAAAGAATTAGCAGACATGTTTCCTGCCTACAATGAGGTTACAGTCTAGAAGGCAAGGCAGACATTAATATAAGTAAAAAATAGCTATGTACATAGCTGCTGTGGGAATGAGGGTGAGATATATTATACCAAAGGATACAGATCCAACTGTATAGATGACACAGAAGGGAGATGCCACTTGAAGGACATGTGGCCTTAAAAAGGCTTTGAACTTGGGGAGAGCGGTAGTCCAATGGATTTGTAGGGGGAGGCCAGAGGAAGGACTTGGGGAAGGAATTAGCAGCAAGACAGATGAAATAGGGACACATTGAGAAATCTGATGCCAGAGGAGCAAATGTATTGTCTGGGTTGTAGTAGGAGATCAGAGAGGTAAGGCAGGAAGGGCAAGCTGATTAAGTGTTTAAAGCCAATGGTAAAGAGTTTCTGTTTGATGCAGAGGGGGATGGACAACTGCCGGAGTTTCTTTAGGAGTGGGGAGATTTAGACTGAACATTTTTAGAAAACTGATCTGGGCAGCAAAGTGAAGTATGGACAGAAGTGGAAGAGTCAGCAAGCTGGGAGGTAGTGAAGAAGCAGTGTGGCTCAGTGGAAAGATCACAGGCTTGGGAGTCAGAGGACATGGGTTCAAATCCCAGCTCTGCCCCTTGTCAGCTGTGTGATGGTGGGCAAGTCACTTAACTTCTCTGTGCCTCAGTTCTCTCATCTGTAAAATGGGGATGAACACTGTGAGCCTCATGTGGGACAACCTGTATCAGCACTTAGAACAGTGATCTGCACATAGTAAGCACTTAAATACCAACATTGTTATTATTAGTGAAAAGGCAGGTACAGTAGTCAAGGTGGGCTAGGATAAGTGCTTGTTTCAGCATATTAGTATCATAGCTGCAGAAGAAAGGGTGGCCTTTAGTGATGTGAAGGTAGAACTGACATGATTTAGTAACAGATTGTATATGAGGGTTGTACAAGAGAAATGAGTCAAGGAGAAAGCCAAGGTTACTGGCTTGTGGGATAGGAAGGATATTGATAGTGTTGACACTGATAAGAAAAACATAGATAGGAGAGAGTTTTGGTGGAAAGAAAAGGAGTTCTGTTTTGGATATGCATAGTTTGAGTTGGTGGGAGATCCAGGTAAAGACATCTTGAAGGCAGAAGGAGAGAGGTCAGGGCTCAGTTTTTTTATGGTTTTTAAGTGCTTACTATGTGTCAGGCACTGTACTAAGTGCTGGGGTAGATGTAAGATAAACAAGTTGGACACAGTCTATGTCTCACATGGAGTTCACACTCTTACTCTCCATTTTATAGATAAGGTAACTGAGGCATAGAGAAGTTAAGTGACTTACCCAAGGTCTATCAACTGACAAGTGACAGAGCTGGGATTAGAACCCAGGTCCTTCTGACTCTCAGGCCTGTGCTCTATCCACTAGGCCATGGAAGGAATGAGTTCTTCAAGGCATGGGTGTAGGTGGAGAATATGTGGGGACCCAAAACTGAGGCCTGAGGTCAATAGGAAGTTTGGTGGAAGAGGTTAGAATGCAACCCTTCAGTTCTTATGGTAATGATCCTCAAATACTCATTTCCCTAAGAACCAGCTCCATCAGGAACACTTTCATCAGCAATTGATAGTGACTGATCTACACTGTTTGTGATGCATTCAAGAAAGAGCCATGTCATAGATTTAGATTCAAGCTGAACCACTGGGTTTGTTTTGACATGCAAAGTTTTGAAAGCCCTGCTTTGCTAGTAGCAGAGAGGTCTATAGGCTGAACCTGAAATATTTTTCTAATTTTATCCCAAATGAAGGCAAGAGTTTGCAATACAGAAAAGAGATGTAAGCTGATTCAAAAATCCACTGATTTCATGAAGTTCAGGCAGAAAATAGACCATGAGGATTTTCATCTAAATAAACCTTGTTCCTCCTGAAAACTTCAGTGAGAAGTAAACTTGAGTCTTGCTTGCTAAGCCTTACCATGTATGTTAGTGTGCATTAATAGCTTTGTGAGGACCGAATCACTAAGTAGTGTTAGAATGGAGCTCTGCTCTACATTTAAGTTTGCTGAGTCGTTCATTTTGTCATCTTTTTATGTTTCTTCTTGCTGGAGAAAAAGGAATGATCTTTTTCATGTTATGTTTTTATATTTATTTGTGGGCATGATTGACAAAATGAACAAGAAAAGATGTGGTTCATTCTGGGTACCCATCGAAAATGACTGTAGATGTATACTAGCATAATTATATCAACACATGTCCAAATCCCCAGTGCCCTATGAGATTTTTTTTTTTCATAGGGAGATGGACAAAGATAAAGGGAAAAATAAATGACAAGGGAAAGTCTTTTGGAGAAAGTATTGCATTTCTGAACTTGATTCTTAAAAGATGATGTGTTCAGTTGTATTCTTCTGTTTAGAGTAGTTGTTCTTACCCAGAAATTAGCATTACTTATAATTGTAATTAAAATAAAGATATTCATGTTTTTTCTAAAGATTTATACTAGAGGCTTTTGCCAGAAGAGTCCAATACTAAATATGATTTGACGTAGCCATCTTTTTTAAATGCATGATTAGGAAGAATGGAACATTTAGCTCATTTCAAATTAATCAACACAATTTTTTGAGTGGCCACTGTGTGCAGATCATTCTACTAGTATTTGGCAAAGTAGAATAGAGACAGAAGAGACAATCCCCACCTGAAAGGAGCTTAAAGTCCAACAGGGGAGATAGACAAAATTTAGAGGTAAGAAGAAGAGAATTATAGATGACTATGTAAATATGTAGATGCTTAAATAGTAAATATCTGATAGTACTGAAGGTCTGCTAGTAGCCAATAACTGCCACTTGTCTGCTGTGTGACTCTGGGGAAGCCACTAATCTTCTCTGTGCCTCAGTTACCTCATCTGTAAAATGGGAATTAAGATTGTGAGCCTTATGTGGGACAACCTGCTTACCTTGTTTCTACCCCAGTGCTTAGAAGAGTGCTTGGCATATAGTAAGCATTTAACAAATACCATCTTTATTATTATTATTACGTAAGACGTTAGGTGGACGTGAGAAGGATATATTTTGGGGATAATAAAATGAATTGTGTAAAACTTCCTTGAGGACATGGGATTTCAAGGGGGTTTGAAGAAAAGAAAAGTTGTGGTCTAGTGGATATGATGGGAGAAGGAGTTCTAGGGCTGTGTGTAGAGCACTGAACTAAGAGTTTGGGAGAATACAGTACAACGAAGTTGGTAGACATGTTCCCTGACCAAGAAACTTACAGTCTAAATGCTATGAGATTGTATCATAGCTGTCTCTGTGCAATCACTTTAACAATCAATAATATATACAGAGTGCTTACTGTGTGTGAAGTGCTTTAGTAAAAATACTTAGGAAGTACAACAAAGTAAGCGGAATAAGGAGTGTCAAGGACTTTACATTATAGTAGGGGAGACATTGAAATAAATTATAGGAAGGAAAAACAACTGAGTATAAGGATATGTACATTTAATTGATGCAGAGGTGAAGAATAAGGCTAAGTACCTAAGTTCTTAGGAGATAGGAACTCAAATGCATAGGCAATTTAGTATTGAGAGAAAATAGCATGGCCAGAGATGACTGTAAGGTTTTCAATGGGAGATATGATATGGGAGATATATTTGCATGGGATATGTGACAATGGGAAGAGTGGTGATCTTTCTGACGTGACCAGAAAGGCAGCTCCAGGTAGAGAAAAGGGTGAGTGGAGGAGTGTAGTGTCAATTGCAAGAGAGGAGACCAACACAGTAAGTAGTTGGTATTAGAGAAGCTATGTGAGTGGACTAGGTTGTAGTGGGACAGGAGAGATGCTAGGTAAGAATAATAATAATAATATGTGAGCAGGGAATGTATTGTTATATTGTTGTATTGTACTCTCCCAAGCACTTAGTACAGTGATCTGCACACAGTAAGTACTCAGTAAATATGACTGACTGACTGTCTAATAATAAGTTAAGTGTTTATACTATATGCCAAGCACTGTTGTAAGTGCTGGGGTACTCAGATTGGGCAGAGTCTATGTCCCATATGGGGCTCAGAGTCTAAGTAGGAGGGTAATCAGTTATTTAATTCCCACTTTACAGATGAGGAAATCAAAGAAGGGAGAAGTTGTGACTTGCCCAAGATCACACAGAAGTCAAGGGGAAGAGCCAGGACTTGAACCTAGGTCCTCTGACTCCCATGCCAAAAGGTCAATAGTGAGGAGTTTATGCTTACTATAGAGATGGATGGACAACCGCTGGAGATTTTTGAGGCATAAGGAGACAGGGAAAGAAATAAACTTTTAGGAAAATGATATGGACAGATGAATGAAGTAAGGACAGGAGAGGGGAAAGGATGGAAGCGGGGGAGTCAGCAAGGAGGCTGATACAGTAGTAGATATGAGAAGTATGATAAGTGCTTGGGCTACCATAATGGCAGTTTGGTTAGGGATAAAAGGGCTGATTCTGGAGATGCCACGAGAGAAACAATGAGATTTTGTGACTGAGAGCACTTATGTACATATCTATAAATTGTATCATATACATTACTTTTTCAAATTAATATCTGTCTCCCTCTCTAGACTGTAAGCTCTTTATGGGCAGGGAAAATTTCTGTTAATTCTGCTGTCTTGTACTCTCCCAAGTACTTAGTACATTGCTCTGTACATAGTAAGCTCTCAGTAAATACAACTGATACATTGGATCTGTGATTTGAAGGAAAGAGATGAGTCAAGGATAATGCAAGATGGTGACTTCACCACCTTTAGTAACTACAACAGAAGTGACAAAGTGACTCGATTGTTGTCATCCTTTGAATATAAAATTGCACTTTCTCCTTCATATTTACTTACCTTCTTTATTACCTCCATGGCTAGCAGGAGTGCTCCAATTTAATAACAACCTTCACCCCTGCATTTGAAGTACATTTTGCTGCATTTCTCCTTAGGTTATTAAACAGTCTACATAGATTTATGAAAATGCTCTTGATTACACATCTTTCCTCCAGATTCTGGTAAATTTTTCTGCCCAGGAAACCAAGTTGTTAGACTTGAAAGCTTTTATTTTGAGAAATTATGGGCTCCTTGGCTGATTTTCTTGGAAAAAAAAGGATTAACTATATAGGAAAGGGACCCTCCTATATTCAGAGCTATCCAGAAGACAGAGGAGCTTAGTTATTGTCTAAAGTCTATTTGCCAACTCTGCTAATGCTAACGTCAATATTTAATCCATATTACAGATTGGAAATAAAGCCAACAGAGAGATACTAAGAATGAGATTCATAACATGATACGCAAAACACTGAACATAAAAACTAAGACTGCAAAGCATGATTGCCTGAATACAAAAGCCAGTCACAATGTGGTTAGGCTACATGGAAGTCTGAGTCTAGTAATATTGCTTAAGAAAGGTTTAAAGTGAAATAGATCAAAATAGCTCACTCTATCCACCTTTAACCTAGCTATAGTTCAAGCAAAGAGAAACCAACCACAGGACCAAGAAAGCTTTCTGTAGCAGAGACCCAGCTTGGAGCAGATCAAAGAGTAGGGTAGGAGAGTAATTAAGTAAGGCTCACCATAGCATAACAAACTGCAATTTCTCAGCACAGTTCCTTAGGAAAACTCAGTTCTTCCTCGTCTTCCACTACTGGCAGCGGGAGCAACCTTTTTTGAAAGGCCCCAACAACCTTTGGGATATGTAGATAAACAAGTCCCATTGTACTATGGATGCTGTAGTTTTTCTTGTCCTTTCCTTCCCTGCAGTTCCTGACAGTTCCAACCAGACCCGACGGGGTTCACCACTTGGGTGATAATCTAGCTATGTAATAAACCTTTAGTAAATTCCAACCTAAAATTGTGGGAACTAGAACATTGGAAATGAAACCAACCTGAAGAAGCTTCTCAAAGTAGCAGTTTCACAACGTAAGTTCTATAATACCCTTGTAAAGGAGCATTTCAGAGTTTTTCCAGATTTGTTCAGCTTTTCTCCTTTATCCCTCTGTCATGCAGGGAGGCTCAGGGCCATCCCGACAGCTCCACCTTGTGTTTGCCAGGCAAACCGTGGTAAAGTGATTTAAAATGACCAGTCTACATAAATTTATGAAAATGTTCTTCATTCATCTTTCCTTCAGATTCTGGTAAAATTATCTGCCCAGGGAAACCAAGTTGTTTCAATAGGTTTCAAATGAGCTGACATCACTCATTTGTACCAGGTGAGACCTCCATCTCCTCCAGGAGGACTTCCCTGATTAAGCTCATTTCCCTACCCACTTTCCCCAGCACTGACACACCAGTACTTCAGCAACTCCTAAGCATGTGAGTATGCCCCTAGTTCACCCCCTCCCCCACAGTACTTGTCTACATATATCTCTGTTGTTTCCCCCCTCTGTAATTTAGTTCAGTGTCTGTCTCTTTCATTAGACTGTGAACTCCTTGAGGACAGGGATCATGTTGACACTCTATTATACTCATCTAAGTGCTAAGTAATAATAATAATGTTGGTATTTGTTAAGCGCTTACTATGTGCCAAGCACTGTTCTAAGCGCTGGGGTAGACATAGGGGAATCAGGTTGTCCCACGTGGGGCTCACAGTCTTAATCCCCATTTTACAGATGAGGGAACTGAGGCACGGAGAAGTTAAGTGACTTGCCCACAGTCACACAGCTGACAAGTGGCAGAGCTGGGATTCGAACTCATGAGCCCTGACTCCAAAGCCCGTGCTCTTTCCACTGAGCCACGCTGCTTCTCCAAGTACAGTGGTCTGCTCAGAGCAGGCATCAAATGAATACTGTTGATTGATTAATCCATTAAGTTTCTTTTGTTCTTTCATATTGCCAAACAGTTTTCTTCCTGTGACTATGTTCAGTGAGTAGTACTGACATTAGAAAACCAATTAAACTTTGAAATTCTTTCTTGATTTTCATCATTCAATTCTTTTTATTCCATAAGGCCCTGTTTTTAAATTAAATGAAAAGAGCCTTAGAGCTATTATGATTTCTTGTTCTAATTCCCCTGCACCTGTTTTCCCTAGGACCTTGAAGCTGGCAGGTTGATGAAACATCCCTATTGTATGGAACTGAACCATAACAGTGTATGAAATATATGGTAGAAGACCAGGGCTGTGTAAATTTAGTTTATGAAAAGATTTTCCAGTCTAGAAGGCTACTTCCATTATTGCTGAATCACATTCACCTTAACCTGGGTTTAGTAATAAAGGTGTTGCTGAACAAATTCACAGCAAAGCAACTGATTTCACACCAGGGTAAGGGAAAGACACCCTCAGTGAAATAGCTTTTATGCAACCTCAGGACTAATCTTAAAATGGGACATTTGTGTTTCCAAAATCTTATTGGGCATTGTTTTTCAGCGGATAAAATAAGAACTTGGAAAATATGCACTCTATTAGGAAAAGGGGAGATCAGGAAACAGGTGTGTCAGCCAGGGGTGTCAAAGCCTTTCACTGACAGATGAATGTGAAGTGTCGAAACAACCAATTAGAAAAGGAGCTGCAGTGATGAATGGGTAGAACCCTAACACTATCTACTTCTTAAGTCTAGATATAAACGCTTGCAACTAGTTGTTGTTGTTTTTAAAGAAGAAATATTTTCAGCAGATTTATTTATTTGAAAGGAAAAATGCAAATGCAGTATATTTTCATATCAAGGAAACTAAACAAAAGGAATGACTCTATGAAATTATTCACGGAGAAAAATTGAATAGAAAATTACCAATTAGATTGACATTTTTAAAGTAGGGCACTTATTTAGCTCTACTTCTCCCTTTTTGCATGTACATTAATGCTGAGGCTGCTGGCTCAGAACTGACTCGATAACTTTAGGAAAACTTCCCATGGTTGTAAAATAAAATGAACTTTGAATTTGTTTCCTCAAGCTGTTGCATGAAAAATTTTCTTTTTGCTCAGAGGAAAAAAAATCTTGCCTTTAGCTTATTCAAACATTATAATGAGTAACCCTTTATCCTCATAGTCTTCATATCCATGCTTGTTGGTTTGATACCTTCAGTCTGAACTGTAGGAGCTAATCTGAAATCCGGCACATTCTTCTCAGTAGAATATTAGAGAGCATTTCTGTCTGATAGGAGAATTTTGTTCCGAGCGAATTTCTGTCACATAGGAGAATTGGTTCTGATATTGATTGTGCTGTTAGATTTTTAGATTTCTCTGTAAATGTACAAAGTCTCTAAAATGTCTACAATTCTCGACAGTTTAGCAGCAGCATCCCTATCCTGACCACATAATTGTTAAACTGTGCATGTGAAATGGCTGCAGGATAGTCTGCTCCTTTGCCAGGAGATTATCAGGGAAAACTTTCAGAGAACATTGTGTTGTTTGTGTATCCTTTAGGTTAGGAACTCAAAGGTCAGTAGTTGCCAAAAGCATTTTTTCTGAGTAACTACTTTTTTCCCCAAGCTCTGTAACCTGCCTTGCCAGTGATCCTTATCGTTTATTACTAAATGTATATATTTAGCTTCTGGGCCATAGCTACCTTTCCCAAAAGCTAAGCAATTTTTGCTTGTAGAAAAATTCAGCTTGCTCTTCAGCACAATTAATCTAAATGATTAATTAGCTTCATAAGTATGTATTACATACCTATGTACAAGTGTGAGAGCACTATTGACTTCTGTGACTTTACAGTAGTTCTTAGAGAGTTTCATTTTTTTTTGGTAAATTGGCATATTTCATTGATAATTGGCAAAATAAATATTTAGAGAATGATGACATTCTGAGATGTATTATATATGTTCAAATTAAAATCTCCCTCTCTTTAATGAAATTGTTTATTGGAGAATAAAATGTTTCAATTCATATTATGCGAAGCTTTAAAATTGTGTTGCATTCCTTGTACAGTTCATAATTTCTTCTGCTTATAAATGGTTCGAATGATATATGGAGAAGTTGTAACTGGTTTAGCGGTTATTGTTTGTTTAATATTTTAATTTTGACAGTGAAAACTGTGGCAACAATTTATGAGGGGAGGTAAATCAATCACTTTGAGTGCTTACTGTGTGCAGAGCACTGTACTACCTCACCCATCCCTCCCCAAGATTTAAAAAAAAATTAGTTTTTGAGAGTATGGGCCCTACAAAGATATTCCCTGAGATGCTTAGCTGTTTACCTAAAACTTTTACCTAAGTTGTTTTATGAATGATAAGTTGCCAAACTTGCAAAATAGTCTAGGCAACTTGAATAAAAGGACTGGAGTAGTCCCTGACTTAAGAACTGAGATGTGAGACTGTTTCTGACATTCACATTTCATCAGAAATTGCATGCACAAAATCCATTTCAAATTGATGAGGATTTTTTCTCCTCCTCCCCTCTCTCCAGTGACATCATCAAATCACAAAATGAATTATTGCCCATAAAGCCTCAAAGAAACAAGAGACAACAAATGACAAGAGGGACAGAAAATCAGAATTTGAAATATGAAAAAGGGGATCTCAGCAGCAGATGAAATATCATGCAGCATCTGAAAAAATGAAATGGAAACAGATTGGCATCAGATCTTTGGTTTCTTTTTTTTTTTAAAGTTTGATACATATTTCTTTGGAGAGCAGTTTGCAAATGATATATAGAATATGTGAAATACAATTGTAAACAGACATGCAATTTACCTAGCTTACAATCTGTTCCGTGATCTTTGTCCACATTTAAGGAAAAAGACCGGGTACTCAAGGACTTGGAACAGAAGTGTACAAAAATAAATCTGAGGTTGAATGATTAGAACTGACATTATTAATATTTTTTAAATATTCCATGGCTTTCTCGTGATTCTTTTCATGCCACATCTTTCGCTAACTGCAGTGCCTTAATCATTTTAAGATTTGCTACATTCTCAAATAGCTGTTTGCTGGTACGTAGGCTAAATCTCTTTGAATGGTAATGCATGATTAAAAAGAAAACTACAGTCAAAAATTTTTTATGCCTGAAGTATTAACTGCTATATTCAGTGTTTCTTACACCCTCTGTCAGTGAACACATGTTGCCCTCAGGTCTGTAACTGAGCTGCCCCTGGTCTTTAAGAGCAGTAGTCCCCTAATTCTCTGACTAAAAGGCAGTGCCTGATGAGAGAAGAGGGGGAAGGAGGAGAAGGGAGTGCTTTGCTGGAGTTGCCTGCCGCCAGAGCATGGGAAAACAAAATCCCATCGTTTCTATTGCCCTGTTCCACCCCACTTCACCCATACATCAACCGTGCCTGGCCACTTGTCACTGACCCCTGCCTCGTCTCATTTGCTTTCACCCTTTGAGATTGCACATGTGCAACAGTGCTGAGCGACACCACGTTTTGAAGCTGATTGTACAACATTGTCCTGCACAAACCATGCAGAAACTTGAACTGGCTGTGTGCAGAGCCAGCACTCACAGAAGAGAACATTTCTTTCTAGGTGGTCACACCGAGGCATGTTTTTTTGACAAATGTTATTGTGCATGTTTCTAGCTACAGAAGCACTGGAGGAGAAATGCAGACTATAAAGCTTGGAGGGGAAAAACAGACAAAAGATCAGATACATTTTTATCATGTATCTTAGGCTTTGCTTTGCTTATAGCTTTTGCAAGGACCCTGGTGGGAAAAATGCAACCCAGAGCTCTGCTCTCTGCCAGTACTTTGGGTTGTTCCCAAAAGTCAGTTTTTATGATAGTTATAAAAAAAATACAGTTTGGATGAACCACACGCTGATTTAACTGAAATAGAGGGCAGTTTTAAGGAAAAATAAGGAATTGCAGCTGGTAGTTCGGTATTTTTGAATGGCTGTTGCGAGTATGGCATTTTAATCCATCACGCACATTCAGATTGGTCTTTGGCTCTGCCCCTTGGGATATGGGGCTCTGAGTAAATCTGGGCTTGCTAAAATGATAGAGTAGATAGATGCTAAGATAAGAGACTGTTTTACCACTTCTAAAATATTTTTGAGTTCTTTACAAAAAATAAAAATGCTGACAGGAACTACACCTTCTTTACACACAGATGCAATAAGCATCTAGATTCTAATTCTTCAGGCTAGGTATGGACCACACAAATAGTAACACTCAATTTTCTCTGGTTAAAGATCTATGGGTATTTCCATTATGTGGGGCGTTTCAGTTCTCAGAGGTTTATAAGTCAACCCATCAAAATTTGCTCCAGGATAAAGCTGGCATTTGAGAGTTCAACTACGGAGAGGTTATTATTTTATTTAAAGCAAATTATTTTAAAGTAAAATAAACAAGGTTATTTTCAATAAAGAAAAATGCAGCATTGCCCAAATTGTAGCTATTTAGATTTTGGCTGACGATTTGCATGTGCTTCTGCCACATTTATGTTTTCATACTGTGTAGGGTGGGGCTAGGGGTGGCATTTGTTGAAAAAGACTGACCATCACTACTGATGCAGTCCCCTGCTCTTAACTGCACCCATGAAGAGAATATCATCTTTGCTTCTTGACATTAGACACAAAATTAAGGAAAGTAATTCCACCCTAAACATATCACTTTCTCATTTTATTGGGACTCTTCCATTGGCCATGAATGTGGAGAAGTCTGCCAGAGTTTGGCCTTTTTATGTTAGTGGTCATTTGTTGCTGGTGGGGTTTTTTTCGCTTTTTTTCTTCTCCCTTCTCCTTAAATACTCTGTGAAGCCAAGCAAAATCTGACTTGGGCTTCCCCACCTCTGAAGGTAATTAACTTGTAATATGAGAGCTAACATAATTGTGCTGTGCTGAGAACAAAAAAATATTTGTTATTTGGTCTAAAGAGGGAGATTTTAGTCAGGAGTGTCTTTCCAACACAAATTTCAGAAAGATTTTCAACACATGGACTTTACTGAACAGACATGTTCCAACTGCACTGGTATGATTCCCTGGATCAGCTCCAAACATAAGAAGTTTCCAAATAGGTCTGAGTATCATACAGCCGGTTGACCATAAAGAAGCCATTATGAACTGAATTTTCCAAAATCTGAGCTCTGTCAGGCCCAAGTTAGCCACTAATTTAATGTGCAAGTCCTTGAATGTGGAATTTATTTACATGATAAACCATAATTGCTCCTTTAAAAAATCTATTATGTTCTAGTCAGAGCTTTAGCAGTAAACAAAAAAGTACCAAGTTTTCCATGTCACTTGAGGGACACCTGAACCTGAACTAATCTTCCCAGACTAGATACTAAATCTGAAGACCTTTCTGGTCTGGTAACACAATAATAGAGCACCTATTTTATTTTGCATTTTTTTAATTTTTCCAAAAGGCCCTTGTGATCATGAGAGTTATTTTGCTTTTTCAATTCCCTAACTGCATATTTAGGTCATATGCATTTCAAAGTCTTGAAGTGCATATTTACCAGACATGATTCAAGGAACACTTCCCAAAGAGCCATGATTTATTTATTATAGCACTTCTCTCTGACACCCGACCTAGGTGTGTATACTACAATTTTAAAAATATATTTTAGCTTCTAAATTGGGAAAAAAAAACCCAGCAAAGCAAGACTTTACTGTATGGAAATCCTTTTGCATTTATCATCTCTTCTTATAAGATTTGTTTTTCTGCTTTGGCAATCATAGGAAGATAGAAAGCAAGTATATATACATATATATATATATATATGTCTACACAGATTTTTCTTTAAAATATAAAAAAGTTTTAAAGAAAAAACCTTATTTGTTACTTTACACAGGAAACAGAGAGTTTTATCCATTTATTATTCCAATAAACTTCATGGGCTTGACAGTCAGGTTTTACTCCTTTGTGATTTACAACACATTCTGACCCCTTCCGCAGTATTGACTGGTTCTCCAAATTGAACTATGAATATTTTTGCTTTTGTTAATTCCATGTGATAGCAGAAGTCTTGTTTTTGATCATTTTCTAGTACAAGTTCCCATTGTAAATGAACTGACATTTCATTCGCATTTGTGCAAATTCTTCTAAACCCAATCTAACCATTTTAACACTTCTCATGACTTAATGTCCTGAAATGGTTCTTTTTGAAACAAATGATTCCTTTGACCCATGGTTGAAACTCTGGTTTGACAATTAACTGTATCAAGTACATAATCAATTTTTAGAATACCAGAAAAAAATTCCTGGAAGGCAGAAATACAGAGGTAGAGGGCTGTACTTCCTATATGCTGGCCATCAGGAAAAAAAGAAAGAGGACTTTGGAGAAAATTTCAAATGTACTTAAGAAGAGAAGCTGTTTTCGAGATCCACAGGTTAGGAGTATCTCCATGGAAAGCTCCGTTACTTGCTTGCCTGGGGCAAAATGTTGTAATTTCTGAACTGTGGCCGCACAAAGTACAGATACTTTTCTGTGACACTCGGCACATTGTTAGAGCTTAATTAGTACTGAATTGATAGTAGTTCAAACCTCGGATGAGGTCTAGTGTGGCAGTGTCAATCAGAACTGACTATATGGAGAGAGCGCCTTAAATACAGAGGCCTAACTTCATATCAGCTCTCATAAGCTATTTTAAGGTTCCATACTTTTTCACCTGTCCCAAAAGAATTTACTAGTATGTTGCTGTAGGGTGAAACCATTTAAATGACGAACCTCAAACCTTAATAATCAGAGTAGAAAAAATAATCTATTTCGATGGTTCATTTAGATGGGTTCATCAGGCAATTTTCTTGGCTTTTATAATGATAAACCTTGTCTGGGATCTAGATGGAATGTTTAAATGCTAATCCAAATGCAACCAGACAAAAAAAAGTTTCACATATCTCATCTGCTTTCAGCAGTGATATCTACAAAGACTCCAATAAGCATGAAATGCAAAGGGACTAAAATGGAAAGCAGTTCAGTAGAACCAGCTTTCTGATTTCTCTGACATAATTTGCCATAGAAGAAGAGGTAAAATCCGTGCTTGTGCCACATATATTATCTCAAAAAGAGAAATGACCGTCATTGGAGGACAAGGATCACCATTTATAGCAAGAATTTAAACAATATTTACAAATTAGAACTAGCTGAATGAAAAAGGTGATGCTCTATGAAAAACTATTAAGTTATCTACAAGACAGGAAGTAGCATGGTCTAATGCATAGAGCAAGGACCTGGAAGTGTGATCTTGAGCAAGTCACTTAACTTCTCATCTGCAAAATGGGGATTAAGAATGTGCATCCCACGTGGGATGTGGACTGTATCCAACCTGATTAGCTTCTATCTATCCCACTGCTTAGTATAGTGACTGGTACATAGTAATTGCTTAATACTATAAAAAAAATACTGAATGCAATGTCAAAAATTAAATTGAGTGCTGGGTTATTTGACGGAGATTAAATTAATCTTTTTATTTTTTAGAATCACAATGGACTAAAAAATGCTTCCCTCTTGTGTTTTAAGACATACCTTATCTACTTTGCAAAATTATTTAACAAATGAACTCAGCTTTCAGCTAGGGAATATTTTAAAAACCTAGGGAGGTGGAGATCTAATATTGCTTCAGTCTTTCATGTTCAATGAGTATATAGCCTAGACCTAGTGCTGACCAAAAGTCTGGCCATATCAACAAAATGAATACCTGGAAGCATCAGGTGACTAACTTCCTAATGTTTTGGGTATATCACCAAACACTCTAACTTTTCTCCATACATCACTAATTTTCCTTCCAGCAATGAATGACTTATACATGAATTTATCAAGACCTGTATTTAACCCAGTGATATTTTTCACTTGCACTATTTCTGTGAGAATAAAAAATGGCATACACACTACTCCCATGCTCTCCTGCAATTGTTTCTTTCGGTTGTTTTTGAACCTCCCACTTTCAAATTTTAATGGATATTTCCTAAATGGGATGTTGGCTGATGGTAAGAGAACAATTTTGGGTTAACCCTGCCCACAACCTTAGTGAACGTGAATCATAACTCCTCTTATCCTGCATCTTCCTAGACTAAATAATAATCTTAATCTTTTCAGTTTATCCTCATTGGGAAGTGCTTCCATTCAGCTAATCATCTTGCTTGCATTTTTCTGTGCCATCTCCAGCTCAATGAAATCCATCGTAAGATACAATGATTAGAACTAAAGATAGTATTTCATGTAGTGGGCAGGTGATGGTTTTGTATATTGGCAAAATGATACCTTCTGTTTGCTTTATGAGGATCTTGACGATGATGTACTCTCTTATAAATGAAGGAGTCTTGGTCCAGGCAGAAAGAATTAGGGCCAAGAACCTAAGCAAAGGAAATGAACACAGAGATAGTGAATTGTACAATGACGCCCAAGCTCTTTTATTTTTTCATCCCGTGGTATACCCTCTAAGGCAAGAATATGGTTAGGGCACATCACATTACGGAGTGCATGAATAAGGTTATGTACAAAATTCTCTACCCTTAAAAATACTGCCCAGAATTTGGTTGGCTTTTTTGACTGCTGCTACAAATTGGATCACCAAAGGATCTTAGAGTTTACAGCGCACACTTATTCTTTAGGATCTCCTTCCTGTTTACTCTTCTGTCAAAATGCTTTACATTTAGCAGTCACTATTTGTAGCTTCTATCGTTGCCTACTCATTTAGGTGGGGACTTTCAAACCAAAGTGATAGTTTCAATATTTTTATTTAGTCATCATCAAAAGACATCAGACAGTTTGTTATAGCAGTACAATATAAAGGTATGGAGCCTCTAAAAAGCCACTACATCTGCGTTCTAATCTGGATTGTAATCGTAGCTCTTCTCAATTCTAGGCCTCCACTTTTGCGCTCAATTTATTTTTCTGTAATATGGCCATATTGTTATACTCTGTGGTAAATTCTAGATCATCTCAGTAACCTATGAAGTATTTGAGCTGCTTAAATGCCAAAGAATTTTACAGAATACTTCTCACATACTTGAAAAATTAGAACTTTGGTGTCGAGGTTTTAGGAGGGTTTGAGATCTTGGATACAAATCATTTAAATTAATTAAATGACTTTAACATTCTCAACTTATATAGCCTCAAAATATCCCTGGGGAACACTGAGAGAGATTCACCTATTGATATCATCCCCTTTTAATAGTTAGAAAAAGTGAGGTCCATACAAGGTACAAGGTCAAAAGCAGGAGCAATTCCACGACTAGAATCCAAAGGTCCTGAATATTTGACTGGATCTCTTTCCAAAAAATTGTCATTTTTTCTCTCCGTGAGATTCCATACTTATGAGTACTCCACAGATCACTAAGCACCAGCCCTGTAAGGAACACTTGGCTAGGGGTAAAAAGAATGAAAAAGATGTTTTCTGCCCTGTTATAGTTATAATCTAATTTCCCCATTTTAGGAAGTAATAGAGGCTTAGTTTCACATTCTTTACCTCATTTTCTCATCTTTGTTTTTCCCATCCAGTGCATTCCCTTCCATCTTCTCTTGCCCCATTTCACCCCACGAATGATTCATCTAATGATAGAGGTACCTAGGGTATCCCAGGAAGAGCTAGAGTAACACAAACTAGTGAAAAGAGCACAAGCCTGGGAAACAGAGGACCTGGGTTCTAATCCCATTTTTGTCACTGGCCCACTGGTCAAGTCACTTATCTTCTCTGTACCTCATTTTCCTTAGGTGTGACATAAAGATTAAATACCTGTCTCCCACCTACCTGCATTGTCAACCCTATGTAGGACAGGAACTGTGTCCTACCTAATTACCTAATAGCCACCCTGGGGCTTAATATAAAGTGTTTGGCACATTATTATTGTTATTATCATCCATGCAACCACAGCTGTAAAGATTTTACCTGGCTTATTCTTATATGAAGCAGCTCTGGGGGGTCCTATGGTATGTGGAGTAAGTAAGGTCTCTTAGAGTATCTTTCCTCTCAATGTAGTAATCCATCTGCCTGAAGAAAATAGTGGAAGAAAAGCCATTTTCCCAAAACCTGTAATAGACTAAGAACATCTTCAGATAGTAACCCTTAATCTCGCCTAAAATTTAAAATGAAGTTCACAAAAATAATATTTAATGGTCTATGGAGAACTTCAAGGACTGATGGTCTTGAGCCGGGAATTCTACCTCCTTGCAAGATATTTGGTTGCTTATGATTTGCTTCTGAAAATACTTCAGTTTTCTGTAATTTCATGCTACAGAGGTGGGTTTACAAGAATTTCTGAGGATCATCAAACCAAGGAGATATGTGGGATAAATATCATAGATGACACCTTGTCTACTGCTTGTGAACACCATTGCTAGCTGTTTGTGTATAAGTTCTGTATTTTTTTAAATGGTATGTGTTAAGCTCTTATTGTGTGCCAGGAACTATACTAAGCACTACAGTAGATAGAAACTAATCAGGATGAACACAGTTCATGCCCCACTTGGGGCTCACATCTTAACCCCCATTTTACAGATGAGGTAATTAAGGCACTGAGAAGTTTCATTTGCCCAAGGACACACAGCAGACAATGGCAGAGGTGGGATTAAAACCCAGGACCATTCTCTATTTGTTAGACCATGATTGTCCTATACTCTATACCAGGTGGCCCTTAGTAATAATAATGGCATTTGTTAAGCACTTACTATGTGCCAAGCACTGTTCTAAGTCCTGGATGAAGCAAGCTTTCTACATGAGGGAATTGGACCAATGGAAAATGATAACAATATAGTTATTTAAATAGATTTTGGATCTCTTTAATAGAAAGTGAATGTCAATCATTGAATTTGGTCATATCCAAATAAGTGTTTTTTTCATTCTCTTCTCTTGTTTAAGCTATTCTCCCTGGGTTGAACTACCAGTTGAGAGAGCAGGCAAAATTCTGCAATGCTTTCCAATTAGTGGGGATCTTGAAGCCCCTGGAAAAGACTGACTGATGTTGATTTTTTTCAGCTCCCAGGAGTTGTGAATTTTTCTCATTTTATAAACTTGCATGAGGGTCTTAATAAATTTCTTTGTTATCATTTTTCTATTACCTAGTGTAAGGAGCTTGCAATTTGGTTGACATTAAAAAAAACTATATAACTAATGATATCTTTCATTCTGTTTTAAATTGCTGTTTGTTATTGGTTTCTAATGTAGATAACAAAAGTCCCAAAGGATGGGAGCCAGATTTGATTAACCACTAATATGTTTATTACATTTCTGAGGGTATCACTGTATTGTACATTTGCCTCTCTCGATATGAAGGTACATTTTCTTTTCCATTTGGAATTTGCTGAGTTTGCTTTGGGGTACTTGACTAAAATCAATTAACCAGCTCAAATTCACTAATAGTAACATTATGGAGACTGGAGCTTTTATTTCTTACACACTTTGTTTATGATTTAGATGATGATTTTTACATCATGGAAAAAAATGGTGATAAATAGTAGTTTGTGTAAAAATGGCAATTTTGAGCTGCACAATGGCCTTGAACTATAAATAACACACATTCTTGAAAATGTTTGTAAACCAGGTCTTTATTCATTTTGGGAGGCAACATATCTTCCTAACTTTGAGTAGAAATGCAAATTATCCACAGATGAGTTCTATTATAGGTTATAAAGAAACAATCCCATAGAACAAAATTTGCATTAAAGAGCAAAAGAAATCAGAATTGCACTCTCTATAAGGGGATAAACAGATACATTTCTCAATTTAAATATTTGGAAAGAAGATCTGCTACATATGCTTTCTTTGTTCAAAGTTCCAAAATCTGGTAGTTTGTTTGAATGGTTGTTTGTCATAATTCTAGGAAATTTGCTTTCTAGAAAGCGGCAGATGCATAACATGCTCTATTAAAATATAATAAAACAGTGCCTAAGGTGGATTATTAAAAGAAGCATTCCTATCATTTTCTTCTGATACCAGAGAATAGTTTTTGAGGAGTTCTGTTGATAGAAGTATTTGGAAATAATGGGTTAATTGTTCTTAAAGCACTGATAAGCAAATATTATTAGCAAAGCATTTTAATTGCTGTACTTTACGTGGCCTAAATGTAAGCATTTATTAATACAAACCAAGCGCTCATTACAAATTTGCACAGAAAATGATAAAATATTATGTATGAAATGAATCATTAGCATGGACCATTAAGTCCTCTATTTTCATTTAATTGAATTTGTCAGTAGTACCCTCTTTAACTGAAAACCAGTCATAACCACAAAATTAAATAATAATTAAAGAAACAACTATTCAAAGAGTTGCTTGGAAGCTAAGGTGCCATTTAACCAAAACATAGCAATTTAATGTAAATTGCAGACCATGTAGACACAGTTCTGAAAATAATGCATCCTGTGGTTCCGTATATATTTGATTTAGCAGGCATTTTCAGCATTAAAGATTAGGCTGTTCTGACTGCTCTGGTAACAGCAAAGATAACGGGGAGTTAGATGATCAGAATCAGCTGTAAAAAACTGCACTATCAAGGCATTGAGAGATCGCTGCAAAAGATTTACTGTTAGGCAAACAATTTGAGATGAGGACTAACTATGCTGCCTTACAATTCAGTTTGTGTGTTCCTTTTCAGTGTTCATTAGGTGGGTCCTTCAGAAATGTAGGCACAGCATGGCATCTAAAATTATGATTTCAATCATAAGTGGCTCCAGTACAGTTACAAAGTGGATTTCTCATACTTTTGCTTTTTGGAAGGTTAGCTTAACGCTTATTTTGCTCTAAAAATCTTTAACCACTTTAACTTTGACTGTTTGTGTGCCTAAATAGCTTATGGGTGATTGCTGGTTACCTTTGTGTGTTTGGCAAAAAAAGTCTCGCTCTCAAAATACAACTTTAGGAATGGGTATTTCTCAAAAATGCTTTTCACTCGACCCTCTTAGATTCCATGTTGCACAACCAGCAGGGGGAGGTACGATTTAAGGAAATCTACAGGAAAAACTTTATGGCAGCAAACACTTACAAAAGCAAACAAAAAAACCGAAATGAACCCTGTAATCTAGGCCCCTAGATTACATCTGTGTTAAGATTGGTATCATAGATGTATTCTACTATATTAATTAGAACCAAAATGAACACTGACCTAAAGTGTTCTGTGTGTCTATAATGTACACATATCATTTTTATCCTTTGAAAATCCTGTGCACTCATTTCAAATTCTGAATGCAAACTCTAGCTGAATTTATTTGTTTAAGGCTCGAAATAAACTAAAATAATACAAAAGCCCAGCACTTGGTGTAAACGTTGTTCTGAGCTTGGAAAAAAAAAGAGTAACTCTTGTTTAAATATTTCCCAGAATCATGACTGCTCACATAATTGACTACTTGTGTGCCTGAACCAGAGAGAGCGAGAGATGCACAGCTTGACTGAAAGGCCCCAAATTATTTTCAAAAATACATTTCAAAGTCAACTTCCATCTTCTCATTTAGATTGCTTTTTTTGTAGTTGACAACAATTTACAAATGCACAATTTTATATGGGGATAAGTGTTGTCTCTCAAAAAGTGTTCTAGAAAGAGAAGCACATTTTTAAATGATTTTACTTTTAGATGTCTTTTTTTGTATTTGATGTGCCGTAATACTATATTTTCCAGAGCTAATGGTGATAATAAGAATGATTAGAGAGTTGGTTTCCAAAAACAGCCAGATCCCTTAATTTTGTTTACCAAAAGATCATTTATGATTTAAAATTACTATAAATCCATTTTATTAAACTAATCATAGCAGAGGTGACTATGATACTTTGTAGTACAGACTTTGGTTTAAACTATTAAATGTAGGAATGCAGAGCATAACTCTAACTGTTCCCAAGAACCTCAACATTATATTCCTGATTAACCCAAAACTGCAAAAAGACAAGGAAAATGTTTGAATCCTTAGAAGAATTTTGGTAGACTGAACGAAGGACAGTTTTGCTCCCCTAAACCCCATTTTTCTAGCATATGATATATATAGATTTTGTTTACTGTTTCAGAAAGCTAAAATCAGCACCTTTTTGCTAGAGTTTGCATTTAAAATAGCTTAATATTCACCAGTTACAAAGCGAGACACTTTGCACTGAGATATTGGGGGAGGGGAGTGGTGGAGGGGAGAAGATCCAGGGATATTGATCCATAAACAGAATCTGTCCTATCAGGACTTGCAGTTTGAAAAATATATGACAGGTACAGAGAAAGCAAGAGATATTAAAGGGCTAAAATAAACAAATTAAAAACTACGGCAAAGATGCCTGTTCAATCATGTTTAGAGGTGATTCTCTCCCTAGTCCTCCTTATCAGTTAATAGTATTCAGTGAATACCTACTGTATACAGACTTCTTGTACCTAAGGGTTTGGGAGAGTACAATGGAATGAGTAGGTATGTTCCCTGGCCTCCAGAATCATACAGTCTATCAGGAGAGCCAGTCACTAAAATAAATTACTGAGAGAAACAGTAATAGAGTACAAAGATCTATGGGTACCCTTGGGGTTTTTTGAGTACTTACAAGTGCTAAAGTGGTTCAAAATGTGGAATTTGCAGTTGGAGAATATATCTATTAATCAATCTTGTTTATTGAGTGCTTACCATATGCAGAGCACTGTACTAAGGTCTTCGGAGAACACAATACAGCAGAGTTGGTAGACACATTCCCTGTCCACAGTCCAGAGGGTGAGACAGACATTAAAATAACTTATGGGTAAGTACGTAAATGCAGTGGAGCTGAGAGTGGGCTGAGCAAAGGGTACAAATCCAAGTACAAGGGCAACACAGAAAAGGATAGGGAGTAGTGGGGGCTTAGTCAGGGAAGGCCTCTTGGAGGAGATGTGATTTTAATAAGGCTTTAAAGGGGGCCCAATTTAGGGTTGCAGCTTGGAAGATATATAATCCCACAAGGGGCTTTGAAGATGGGAAGAGCAGTCATCAGTAAGATATGAATGGGGAAGCAGGAATTAGGGAGTTAGCAAGAGACCAACAGTGGAAGCAATAAGAACAAGACACAATTCTTAGATAAGAATGTGAGCTGGGGTGTAGTGGGAGAAAAAAGTTGGTTAGGGTTAGGTTGGAGCGAGAGAGCTTACTGAATGTCTTAATACCAAAGGTGAGGAGTTTCTGCTCAATGTGGAGAGGATTTTTTAGGATTCCACAAAGAATTGTCATGACCTGCTTATCTAGTTAAGTCTTCCAAGATGAGTTCATAATGGGCAAGGAATGTGTCCCCTTATTGTCATATTTTACTCTCCCTAGGGGCTTGGTACAGGGCTTTGCATGCAGTAAGCACTCAGTAAATATGATTGAATGAATGAAGTTACTCCATATCTTGTCACCTCACATTGTCTAAGTGGTCAAACTATGATTAATTACTGGCCTAGTGACAAAAGAGCAGTACCAGGGAAATGAGAGGTGGGACATTTCAGTGAGACCAGGTTCTACCCTTTTCAGAGGGGCCTATCTCTGCCCACCTCTGCTTTTTCTCCGTTCCCTGGAAGACAGGAGGCCATGGGGGCCAGGTGTTATAGAGAGGCATTCTCAGAGTGGACATGACCCCTACCAAGGTTCTGTGACAGAGATTACTTGGTCTCACCCCCCACCCCCACCCCCTCCACACACACATGCATACACACACCCCTGCAAGGAACCTGAACACAGGAGTTTGAGTCTTAGAAGAGCTGGGACCCCCAACAGGGAATATGATAATATTTGTTAAGCACTTACTATGTTCCAAACATTGTTCTAAGCAGTGGGGTAGATATAATGTAATCATGTTGTACCACATGAAGCTCACAGTCTTAATCCCCATTTTACAGATGAGGTAACTGAGGCTCAGAGAAGTTCAGCCACTTGTCCAAGGTTACACAGCAGACAAATGGAGGAGTTGGGATTGGAACCCACGTCCTCTGACTCCAAAACCTGTGCTCTTTCCACTAAGCCAAGCTGTTTCCTCTAAGGATACTGATTTTGATTTTTTGAGAAGCATCTCTATGATTCTTCCTCAGTCTCTGTATCCAACTATGATTTCACTGTGTCAGAAAAGTGACAGATTTTCCAATCAATCAGAACTGTCTGAAAGAACCAATCAGATGATGTGTCTTATGAGGATATCATTAAATGAACTCCTTCGACTCGGTGGAAAACGATCACATACCGGGGCCCAGGGATGGCTATAATACAGTCAAATGTACTTTAGGCAATTCACACCTGTAATGTGTTCCCTTTTTGAAGAGTGGGGAGATGTGATTGAAACACTATAGAAAAAATGATCTGGGCAGCAAAATGAAATATGGAGTAGAATGAGGAGAGACTGGAAAAAGGACACAAGGGCATCTGCTGCCATATTGATCTTGGACAAGGAAGAAAAATAAAAAACTGGTGTGGCTGGGGCAAAACCAGAAGAATGGCTATCTTTGTCTACTGCCCCAAGGTTCCTCAAACTTCCATTATTGTCATAACACTTTGAATTATTAGATATTAATTTCTGTCCCCTCTGATTAGGATGGGCCTTGACTTCAGGTTAGCAGCAGAAGAAGGGAGACAGTCACAATCACAAGAAGAGTTGTTTGAACTCTGAAGTCTTCATCAGGAGTTAATCAATTAATAGTATTTATTGAGTGCCTACTGTTTGCTGACACTGTACTAAGCTCTTGGGAATGTACAAAACAAGTGAATTGAAAACCAGGCTTTGTGTAGTCCAACTAATGCCAGCTTTTTCATTCTTATTTATCAAAAATCATTAAATGTGAACAACTAATCATTTATTATAGTTTGTAAATCTTGCAAATGTGCATACTTAGAGATCCAGGCATCAAAAGATCTCTTTGATGATAACATGTTACTTTGTGTTGATAATTTTAATGGGGTCAGTGGTATTTTTTTAAATTTGTATTTTATAAGGGGAATCCGTTCTCGGTCAGATCTTCATAGGGGAAACCTACCACTAAATTCCAATTTACAATAAGTGGCATTGTGCTCTGCATAAAAGATTTTGTCTCTAAAACTTTGACCCTCCAGTATAATCTCCAGTTGTTATAATCTCCAGTTGTTTCTCAGGGGTCCTTTTTTACAATACATCCTCTTGATTTAATTGTCATTTCACACTTTGCCAAGTTCTGACCCTTTCCATTGACATCAGACCCCTCCATCAAAATAAATGTACACTTTATCTGGATTAGTTTCTTCCATGAAACTGGAGAATATCTTTTTTATATGCGTATCCTTGCCCATTAGCTTATACTCCTTGTGGCATGGAATTGTAGCTTTAGTATTCTGTACTTGGGGAAGCAGCATGGCTCAGTGGAAAGAGCCTGGGCTTCGGAGTCAGAGGTCATGGGTTCGACTCCCAGCTCTGCCACTTGTCAGCTGTGTGACTGTGGGCAAGTCACTTCACTTCTCTGTGCCTCAGTTACCTCATCTGTGAAATGGGGATTAACTGTGAGCCTCACGTGGGGCAACCTGATTACCCTGTATCTATCCCAGTGCTTAGAACAGTGCTCTGCACATAGTAAGCACTTAATAAATATCAATATTATTATTACTTCCTAGTGCATTGTTTGATGCACTGGTCCCAGAGGTTACTCAATAAGTGCTGCTACTAGTACCACTAACAGTGTTCCAGTGCTTAGAATGGTGCTCCAGCGCTTAGAACAGTGCTCCAGTGCTTAGAACGATGCTTGGCACATAGTAAGCGCTTAACAAATACCATTATTATTAATAATAAATATTGTGGTATTTGTTAAGCGTTTATTATGTGCCAATCACGATACTAAGTACTGGGGTAGAAACAAGGTAATTGGGTCCCTGTCCCACACTGGGCTCACAGTCTAAATCCCATTTTCCAGTTAAGGTAACTGAGGCACAGAGAAGTGATTTACCCAAGTTCAAATAGCAGACAAGTGTTGGAGCTGAGATTAGAACCCAGGACCTTCTGGCTCCCAGCCCCAGGCTCTATCCACTACTTCTACTTCAATAATTACTCCTAGAAAAAAGCCAGGAAGGGAAGCCAGGATTTTCCAGAATAAGGCCCCAAGACCTATAGAGGGAGTCTCAACAGCTGTTCCAGAGCCCTTAATGTCTTAAATCCACTTCTACCCAATGTATATCCCAAAGGTCATGGTGGCATGATGTAGTATTGAAAAGCTTACTTTGTGCCAGGCACTGTATTAAGCACTGGGGTTGTTACAACCAAATTGGGTTAGATACAGTTCCTCTCCCACATGGAGCTTACAGTCTCAATTCCCACTTTACATATGAGGTAAATGAGGCCCAGAGAAGTGAAATGACTTGCCCAAGAACACACAGTAGACAAGCGGGAGAGCCAGGATTAGAACCTATGACCTCCTGACTCCCAGTAAGTCATGATGCTTCTCACACCTACAATCTGACACACATAAAATGATGTTATAATAATGGTAATAACAATCATGACTGTGGTATTTAAAGATTTACTATGTGGCAACTACTGTATTAAATAAGGATGTAGATATAGGATAATCAGGTTGGCCACAGTCCCTGTCATACATGGGGTTCACAGTTTTAGTAGGAGGGAGAGCTGATTTTGAATCACCATTTTACAGATGAGGATAATGAGGTACAGATAAGTTAAGTGACTTGCCCAAGGTCACATAGACAATTTACCTATGAAGGATAAGAACCCAGGTTGTCTGAGTCCCAAGCCCATGGTCATTACACTAGGCCATGCTATTTCTCTGTAAATTTATGGCAAAGAACTCCTGGTTATACTAGTTCAGTTTAACAATTTTGAGTCTTCCATTTTCAACTCTGACAGAAGCAGCGTGGCTTAGTGGAAAGAACACAGGCTTTGGAGTCAGAGGTCATGGGTTCTAATACCAGCTCCACGACTTGTCATCTGTGTGACTTTGGGAAAGTCACAACTTCTCTGGGCCTCAGTTACCTCATCTCTAAAATGGGGATTAAGACTGTGAGCCCCACGTGGGACAACCTGATGACCTTGTATCTACCCCAGCAGTTAACACAGTGCTTGTCACATAGTAACCACTTAACAAATACCAACATTATCATTATTATTATTATTATTAATAAAAGTTACTAATTTTTCATTCCTTGGATGAAATAGAATTTTTGAACTTTATAAAGTTTTTATCCTATCATTAGATGAGTCTCATAGAACTTATTTCTAAAGTCTACTTTTCCATTCTAGACAATATCATTTTCCTCATTACTTATAGAACATCTCTTTTTACACCCTATAAAACTGATAGCAAAGCGTATTACTTCAAGAAAAAAATAAAATGAGGTTTCAATGAAACACTTCTTTCACCCTGATTTCCTTTGTTAATTAAGGATAGGGTTCTTTCATTCATCCCTCTGTCCTTGTCTCCATCCAATTTTCTCATGATTTTTAGAAGTTATCAATGAGCACTAAGGATGAGTATTGATTTTGGCTAATCCAAGCTGCTCTCCAGTTGGCATTGGGTATGGCCTTCTGTTTTTACATTTTTCTGGTCAAGAAGTATTTATTGAGATTCAGCTGAATTGCTAAAGAATATGAAATCTATAGGAATGGGCTGGTTACCTAGAAAAATAGGTGGTAATCATTATAGAAAGTGTGAATGAGAGCACTGGGGAATTATGGAAATGATGAAAGAAGAAGGATTCAATTTGATCATGAAAATTTGGGGTTGGTTTTTCTATTAGAGATTTCTGGTGTAACTTGGATTAATGGAATAGCTTTAAGACAGTCTCAAAATAATTGTATTGAGTGTTCTGACTTCTTAAAGACTTCTTAAAGTCTTATGAAGGCCATTCTCTGCCTTGCTTGTAACTAGGCTTTATTTCAATATCTATTTCAATTGCTGAAAAACACTATTCCATGTGGGTACCATACCGTACCATGACTACAGTGGACCATTCTGAAACATTTCTTGTGTCATTAAAAAAAAATACTTCTCCAAATGAGTCCATCTTATTCTTGCCTGACCTGTGAGTCACAAGAAATCTTTGAGTCATTTAATCCCTGTGAGAGCTTGATGAATTCTGAGCCTCCTATTTCTTTTACCCAGATTTCCTATTTCCTTATAAAGGCAAAATCCCTGTTGACTTGTGAAGTACTTCAGGAACCAGAGTAGATACTATTATTTGTGATGTACCAAAGGGATTAACACTAGATCCACTCTTAAAGGGAATCATTTTTTTCTTACACCCAAATGACCACCTCTCAGTTGAAAATGCAGGATATTTCAGCTACTTTTTACTAAAGTGTAGTTGTACTTTCTATGACCATATGAAGTGGTCAAATATCAAAAGCAGAAAAATATATAACAATCATGATCGAATTATGTTGAATCAGTGCTAACTTGGAACAAAATTTAACAAAAAAGGAAGTGGTAGAAAAGAATATAGAGAAAAATGCACTTATAAATAAATGTTGAGTTGCTGATAGGTCAACTGTGCACTGAAGCCATAGCTTATAGAAGCTTTCTGTCCAGTATTTTATATTGAACACCAAGTTCTACACTGGTTTCTGCCCCTAAATTGCATGGTTCTGAAGCAGTGTCCATGTTAACAAAGACCTGTTCAAGGAATGCAAAGGTTCTGGAGCAAATCTAGGGTTCGTGGTTTCCCTGGAAGAAGAGGTTAAGGATTAGATGGCCTTGGAAAGACTTTCCCAAAATTGTTTATGTGACTCCATTTCAGTAAGTCATATGCCAGGTTGGTACATGTAACAGTGTGAGGGCTAGTATCGGTGAGGGCTCCTGAGTTGCTCCAGAGATAGCACTATAGACTGTCTCCAGCCCCAAAGCATCCTGAAACAGGCTGTAAAGAGCTACCTAACTATTCACTGAAATGCTGCTGTAACCGCCACCTCCCACAAAGAAATAAATGTGCCAAGATGGATCAATAGAATTTATTTAGCGTTTACTGTGTGCAGAAAAGTGGCATTGCCTAATGGTAAGTGCACAGACCCAGGAATCAGAGGATGAAGGACCTAATCCCAGCTCTGCCACATGTCTGTTGTGTGACCTTGGGCAAGTCACTTTACTTCTCTGTGTCTGACTTCATCTGTAAAATGGGGACTAAACTATGAGTTCCATTTGGGTCAGTGACTGCATCCAACCTGGTAACTTTGAATCTACTCCAACACTTAGAACAGTGCTTGTTATGTAGTGAATGCTAAAGAAATTCCACAATTACTGTTACTAATATCTTGGAAGAAAACAGTGTAACAGTATGTAACAGACACATTCCCTGTTTAGATAGCATCCTCCAAGGAACATCCAAGTTGTGTCCCAAGCATACAAATGCATGATGGGAAGAAGGGGAAGAAAGAACAAAGTTGGACCATAAATGTTTAAGATAATTTTAAGGATCAAAATATCATCATCATCAAGGGTATTCATATGGTATATTTACTCTTTAAAACACCAAATTTCCAAATACAAAGCTATAAATCTTTAACTAATGAACATCCTTCCCGTCTCTGAAGCCCACAACCTTGGTGTCATCCTTGACTCAGCTCTCTCATTCACCCCACACATCCAATTCGTCACCAACGCCTGCCGGTCTCACCTTTACAATATTGCCAAGATCTGCCCTTTCCTCTCCAACCAAACGGCTATCGTACTGGTACAGGCTCTCATAATATCCCGGCTGGATTATTGTGTCAGTCTTCTCTCTGACCTCCCTTCCTCCTGTCTCTCTCCATTCCAGTCTATTCTTCATTCTGCTGCCCGGATCATCTTCCTGCAGAAACTTTCTGGGCATGTCACGCCCCTCCTTAAAAACCTCCAGTGGTTGTCTATCAACCTCCGTATGAAACAAAAACTCCTCACTCTGGGCTTCAAGACTATCACCTTGTCACCTCCTACCTCACCTCCCTTCTCTCTATCTACTGCCCACCCCGCATGCTCCACTCCTCTGCCGCTCACCTCCTCACCATCCCCCGTTCACGCCTATCCCGCTGTCGACCTCTGGCCCACATCCTACCGCTGTCCTGGAATGCCCTTCCTCCTCACCTCCGCCAAACTAACTCTCTTCCCCTCTTCAAAGCCCTTCTGAGAGCTCACCTCCTCCAAGAGGCCTTCCCAGACTGAGCTTCTCCTTTTCCCTGTGCTCCCTCTGCTCCCTCTCTGCTCCCCCTCTGCCCTCTGCCTCCTCCCTTTTCCCCCTTCACCCACCTCAGCTAAGCCCCCTTTCCCTCTGCTCCTCAGCACTGTGCTCATTTGTATGTATTTTTATTTCCCTATTCATTTTGTTAATGAGGTGTACATCCTCTTGATTCTATTTATCGTGATTATGCTGTCTTGTTTTGGTCTGTCTCCCCTGATTAGACTATAAGCCCGTCATTGGGCAAGGATTGTCTCTATCTGTTGCTGAATTGTACATTCCAACCACTTAGTACAGTGCTCTGCACATAGTAAGTGCTCAGTAAATACTATTGAATGAATCTATGTCTTTCTCCATTGTGTTTGCTTTCAAGCTCTTAAGTTTATTTGCTTCTTTGCTCTATTTCTCTTTTGAAGCTTATGGGGAAAGGATAAATTGCAACCTTTCCAGCTTTTATTGTTATATTTTGTAGGAACCTAATTTAATTTAAGACTTTAGGGAAAGAATAAAACAGAAGAGTGACTGCAGTCTGATCCTTGAGACTTTTTTTTCCATTTAAAGTCAATCTAATGTTAATAGAGAAACATAGATGGGGTTAATATTTTGTTTTCTTAACTTCATCTTTCCCCAATTTTTGTACATCTATCAAATTCAGAAGGGAAAATTATAAGACTTTTGTGATTAAAAATATGTAAAATATGTAAAAATACCTCATTTCATCATTCCACCCAAATTCCTTGGAGGGGTCATCTAGCTTTAAGCACTCCATCTGGGTTTCAGCTGGCTTATTCCTAGCAGATTCTAATATGGTGCTGGGTGCTTTTATATTAATTTTAAAATTTTCATCATTGAACATGCTTCCCTACGGCTCCTGCCTCCTGTGTTCTGGGCTCAGACGCTGGTCCAGGCTTCACGCTGGCCTGTGGAACTTCATACAGACACTGCAGCTTTTGGATGCCCCATGGAGAAATGCTGCAAGACTCCTCTAAATCCTTATATTTCCCCAAAATGAAACCTGCAAGTGAAGTCATCATGATTTCCTGAATGTCTTTGCAACTTGTGTGACACCACATATAAAATCCAAGCTCTGGACTGTAAGCTCCCTCTAGACTGTAAGCTGTCTGTGGGCAGGGAACCAACGCTACCATCTGTGTTTTAGTGTATTCTCCCAAGTGCTTAATACAGTGCTCAGCACACAGTAAAACTCAATAAATACAATTGTTTGAATGTCCACATGCATTCTCATTTAAGAATAAGGGAAGACTATTTAATAAGACAATCTATTTTGGATTCCTCTACTGCTGTTCACTAGAAGCTGCAGGATCAGTCAGTGGTATTGTCTCATTTCTATTTGCTTATTTGACCAAGTTCTATACTGAGCAGATTCAGGGTTATGTAGAGAAGTTTGTATGAACTACTTGATAATTTTAAACTAAATGACTTCCAAGCACCGTATAGTCACCATTTTCTGAAGTATCTTATTCTTCAAAACTACCCTAGCATAGGCCTAACCATAACTGTAGATGAGAGAGAGCACTCACTTGACTAAAACATGGCCTGATAATGCATTGGGAGAATTTATGTTCTTATTCCCAAAATGTCTTCAAAGAGTATTATTCAAATTTAAAAGCAATTGGAAATTGATTTAGGTATAAAGTGAAGAAAGAATATTTGGCTTCACTCTTACAGATAAATATGGCATATTGCTCTGGGTTTACAATATCATTTGGCTTTTATTTTTTTCATGATACACTATCTAGGACCTTTCTGACCCTATAAGAATTGTGGTTTAAGGCCATTATTTTGTGTCCTCTAAAAAAAGATGGAAAATTGTACTTTATTACACATGTCATATCCCAAATTTCCAAATTAATGCCTTTTTTGTTAAAAGTGGTTGATTATATTCACACAATAAAATAACTCATTTAATTAATCACTGTAATATGGCCCATTGTACACTGGGGCCTGAAGCTGCTCTCACATGTGCAAATTTAGATCCTATTGATTTTAATATCTTTGAATTGGTAATTGAATTCACTAGACAATATAAGTAGACATTGATGAGTAAACAACAATCCTATGCATTTTGAATATTTGAAGTATTGAAAACTTTCTATTCTTGCCTTCCTAAAATGTTTTCCTTTAACTAAAAATCAGGTATAGCGTCATCTCAAGTGCTGATGACTCAAAAAGAGCTAAACAACCCTCCTGGAAAGAATTGTTTCCCCATTTATGTAAAATAATGGATGACTTCATCTTTGCTTGTTATCAGGTTGTGACAAAATGCCACCAGAAAGGAAAATGTCATTACTCTTCTTCAATTTTTAATTGGGGAGAAGTCTCGCAAAATCAAAGGAGAGGGGGGAAGGAACTGGGAATTATGCAACTAGCTGGCCTGGACAGAAATATATGTTGTCATTTACTATCAAATAATTATTTCATTTATCATTCTTTACTTACAAATGGCTTGCTTGAACTTGTTAGCACTTATTTTCACCAAACATTTAACATCAGTGATTTTATTTAATGCTCATCATAGTTGAATGAGACAAGAAGGGCTGATACTATTTTCCTCAGTAAACTGGGACAAAGAGAATTTGTTGGTTGGCCAAGGTAAACAACAGGCTAGAGGCAAAATGAGATCTCCTGATTTCTAGACCTAAGCTCTTTCCTTTATACAAAGCAGTAATAGTAGTAATGGCCTTATTGAGCACCTACTTGGTATAATGCACTGTATGTATTCTGTGCTAAGGAAGTGCAGAATAACTAGCATGGTCAAAATAAATGAATTGAGTGGATGTATATAAATGGATGCTTAAATGGGTATGAATAAGTTCCTAAGTGCTAGAACTGGCTGAAGTGATGATAGAGCTCAGGATACTGGAATATTAATTCAGGGAAAACTTGTTTCAGGTAGTAGAATTTTAGAAGTGGTTTGAGTGTATGGAGAATTAGTCTGGAGTGGGAGGGAGAGAGTTCCAAGCCAGCGGAACCATATGAGCAAAAGGACAGAGGCAGAAGAGTTGAGAGTGAGGTACAGTTATATGGGTGTTTGGGGAGGAACACAGATATTAAACTGGGATGGTGGATTAAATGAACAGACAGGTGGATTGGGTCCAGATGGTGAAGAACCTTGAGGTAAATTATGAAGAATTTAATTGACTGCGTAAAAACACTGGAAGCCAGTGGAGGGTTATGAGGAGAGAAGAGATGTAAGCAGAATCAAGCTTCTGAAAGATGATTCTTGCAGTACTATGCAGTATAGATTGCAGGGGGAGAGGTTTGTGGCTGGATGGTCAGCAAGGAGACTGAAGCAGTAGGATAGCTAAGGAAGATCAGAGCTGGTGCGAGGGTGGTAGCTCTTTCAGTGGTAGGAAAGGACACTCAAAGAATGCTCTGCACGAAAAAATTAAAACTGACAGGATTTGGTAAAAGACTGAATGTGTTAGTAGAATGACACCAAAGAGTTGAGAATGATGACACAGTTATGGGCTCCTGGGATAAGGAATATTCTAGGTTATCTACTGTGGAGAGAAACTTGGGGAAGGAATAGGTTTAGTTGGAAAGGTGAGGATTTCTGTTTTAGACATGTGGAGTTTGAAGTGTTGGCAGCACAAC
Organism: Ornithorhynchus anatinus; assembly: GCF_004115215.2. NCBI lineage: Eukaryota > Metazoa > Chordata > Mammalia > Monotremata > Ornithorhynchidae > Ornithorhynchus > Ornithorhynchus anatinus. The sequence continues at coordinate 110,034,501 of NC_041729.1, read as the reverse complement.
CAAGTGAAGATGTCTTGGAGGCAACAAGAGATGTGAGTCTGAAGGTCAGATTAGAGGTCGACTACAGAGTTAGATATGTTAGTCTCACAAGTAGCCGGAGTCATGTTAGTTCCCTCAGAGAACGGTTGTAGAGAGGAGTAGGAAATCCAAAGTAGACCCTTGGGGAATGCCCACAGTAAGATGAGACAGAGAAGGCACCAGACCAGGAAACTGAGGAGTCAGAGAGGTAGAAGGAGAACCAGCGCAGTGCCCAGTGCTTAGAACAGTGCTTGGCACACACTGAGCACTTAACAAATACCATTACTATCATTATTAGAATGAGGTTAGTGATATATCAGCAAAAGAGAGTCCTGATAATGTTTTGAGAGAGGGGAGTGATCTACAATGCTGAAAGCCATTTGGACTCAGCTATAACATGGCCATTGGCAAACTCAGACTCAAACTCAAACTATCAACCTCCGCACGAAACAAAAACTTCTCACTCTAGGCTTCAAGGCTCTCCATCACCTTGCCCCCTCCTACCTCTCCTCCCTTCTCTCTTTCTACTGCCCACCCCGCATGCTCCGCTCCTCGGCCGCCCACCTCCTCGCCGTCCCCCGTTCTCGCCTATCCCACCGTCGACCCCTGGACCACCTCCTCCCGCGGTCCTGGAATGCCCTCCCTCTTCACCTCCGCCAAACTAATTCTCTTCCCCTCTTCAAAACCCTACTTAAAGCTCACCTCCTCCAAGAGGCCTTCCCAGACTGAGTTCCCCCTTTTCCCTCTACTCCCTCTGCACCCCTCTACCCCCCCTTCACCTCTCCTCAGCTAAGTCCTCTTTTCCCCTCTTTCCCTCTGCTCCTACCCCCTCCCTTCCCCTCCTCTCAGCACTGTACTCGTCCACTCAACTGTATATATTTTCATTACCCTATTTATTTTGTTAATAAGATGTACATCACCTTGATTCTATTTATTTGCTATTGTTTTAATGAGATGTTCTCCCCTTGATTCTATTTATTGCTATTGTTTTTGTCTGTCTGTCTCCCCCGATTAGACTGTAAGCCCATCAAAGGGCAGGGACTGTCTCTATCTGTTACCGATTTGTACATTCCAAGCACTTAGTACAGTGCTCTGCACACATAGTAAGTGCTCAATAAATACTATTGAATGAATGAACTCAGACAGTGCAGTCTGGGTGTAATGAAGAGTTCGAAAGCCAGACTGCTGAGCATGGAGAAGAGAGTTTCTGGAGAGGCAACTAATAACAAAACCTGACGTTGACCTGAACTGTTAATTGAGATGTAGTGGCCCCAAACGTAATACCAGTAGGAAAAACATTGGATTAGAATTTCAATACTGAAAATCCCAAAGTGCAAAGTAAAGCTAATGTAGAACTTCCACATTTCACATAGCTTCAGAGGAAGATTTGGAGCAGTAAGTTAAACACACACATACTCAAACTAAGGCATACTGTGTCAGAATCCTGGGTGTATGTGCATAGGTGGAATGTTTTGCGACATTTACAGCCAAAGCCTAAACATATAAAATTCAGGAAATGAAGAAGTTGAAGTTTTCATACCAATATTCAGACACCCGCATTGGAGCAATACTTACAAGACCTAAATTTAAGAGCCTAACTACTACTGAAAAAAAAATACTATGTCTGTTCAGAGTGACTTAAGATTGAAAGAGCTCTTACTTTTGTATTTCCTGAATTTTATGTATTTTCACTTCTAACTTAAATGCTGCATTAATAGAGGTTCATTTTATTTGCATTAGCTTCTTTTTGCATTGAAGTCCAGAGGAAGGAAAATGTTTAAAAAATCATAACAGTGAAATATCTGAATAAATTTGCAACTTCTTATCTATTAAGCAGTGTTACAGTGTTGTTTCAACTTTTTTACTTTACAGAGAAAGTAGTATAGTTAAATGTAGTGAAGACTTATTTGGTAGGTCTTATGGAAGAGTCATATTTTTGTTGCCTTCAACAGTTTCAATACTTTTAGGGCTTAGAGAATATGAGGAAATTTAAAAATTAATATTAGATTGCCTAAAAGTTGGAGAATTTAAAATTCAGATCACAGGAGTTGAAATCTCAATTTTCTTTTAAGGAGAAAGTTTTCTGGTATCCAATTCACACAATTCCTGAATATATCTTACTCCTATTCCTCAAAATAATTCATACATGATATCCAGTTTGAGAAATTAAACATGTGGTCTTAAATATGCTTTGGAGGAGCATAACAGCATCAAAAGACCATTTCATTATGGGAATGGAGGAAAGGAGACCCAGAAGCAGAGCAGGACTTGCTCCCAAGGGACAAGAACAATGTCTAATTCCCCCCTTTGTATACTTTCCTTAGCATAGTGTTCTGCACTCAGTAAGAACTTACTAAATAGTATTACAACTATTATTACTACTACTAACTAGAAAAAATGGGACCTGGAAGAGAGTTGTCTTTACAAGGAAGGAACCTAGGAGTACAAAAAGAACAGCATTTGGGATGGTTTTCAGGGGAGCACAGTATATGATGCTTTGCAAACAGCAGTCCTCTCTTGCATTGGAATCAAGGGGATATGGAAAAGGAGACCAGCTGCATCCAAAGAGAGAGCAAACAGCAGAGATCAGGATAGCAGAGTGGCTTCTTTATCTGTTGCTACTCATCCAGTCAGCTTGGATTTCTTACATTCATAAGGCTGACAACTGGGAAAAATCAATTTTCCCTAGACTATGTATTACTGAGTCCCAGCCATTGCCCTAGTCTGGGCATATGTGGCAGACTCAGGCCAGGCTCTACCTTCCCTTGGACTCTTCCTTTGAAGAACAGTCTAATGACAGTCAGAGACTCATAGGACCTAACGTACTATAAGGATGTACAGACAGACTTATCACTTAGCTAACTTACTTGCTTTGCATTCCTCAGCTGCAGTAGGGAGATGAACTAGTCTTCCCTCATTCTTGATTTCACCAATACATCAGACAGGGAAAATGGGAAACTCTCCTTTGCCACCTATCTCTTTGACTCTGTTCTTCCCATATGAAGAAAACAGTACAAGATATTTGAAGATGAATGCCCAGTCCTAGAGCTGAACAGCTACAATGTGAATCAATCAATGGCTCTTATTATGCCCTGTGTGGAGAGCACTGTCCTAAGTGCTAGGGAGAGTATAATAACTAGAGTTTAGAGACAAAATCCTTGCTCATAAGGAGCTTAGTTCCCTTCTACACTTACGTTTAAGAACCATTGATTGTGTCTAGGAAGTGAGGTGGTCTTAATATATATCGATCATTCAGTCATGACACTTATAGAGTGCTTACCATGTGCAGAGTACTGTATTAAGCACTTGGGAAAGTACACTACAATAGAGTTGATAGAAATGACTTTATGTTGAAGGGATGATTCATTTGCAACAGTACAATGATTAAATAATTTGCACTTCTGAAACTAAAGACTGTATTTGTCTCCTATAAGATCTTTCAAAATGGTTAGGCAATTAAAGGGACATAACAACTTGCATTTAATATGAATGTCTGTTGCAATATGAACTCTCTTTTTCAACATAAACTCATATAAAATTGCAATTTTGAAAATTAATCTTAATAAAGTAACTGAGGCCTATATAGTTACCTCAGTCTTTAAAAATTATAATGATAATAATGGTATTTATGAAGCTCTATGTCTCAAACACTATGCTGAGTCCCCTCTAAATTGTAAGCTTGCTGTGAGCAGGGAATATTTATTGTTAAATTGTACTCTCCCAAGCACTTAGTACCAAGTTCTGCAAGCAGTAAGTTCTCAATAAATATGACTGAATATATGCAGGAGTACATTCAAGAAAATTAGATCAGACACAATCCCAGTCCCATACAGATATACATACAAGTCTACATGGGAGGAAGAAGAGTTATTTTATCCAATATGAAAGAAAAGGAAACTGAGACATAACAAGTTAAATTATTTTCTCAAGGTCTCACTGGAGGAAGAGAACTGGGCCTAGAACCAGATCATACACTTGGCTTCTCTAGTGCTAGCTTGCTCACTGCACCTCAAACTCATCCGTATCATCACTGATTCCATTCCCACATACTCCATCTGGCCTGGAACCCCTCCCCATCCATTACTACTACTCTTCCCACATTCAAAGCCTTAGTAAGGACATATCTTTTCCAAGAGGCCTTTCCCAACTCAGCCCTCTTTCCCTGACACCTTCTTCCTTCTGTTTCATGCATGCACTTGGATCTATACACTTTAAGGACTTGATACTCACTCCACCCTCAACCCCTCAGCACTTATGTACTTATCCATAATTTATTTATTATTATCTCTTTCCACCTCTAGACTGTACACTTGTTTTGGGCAACGATCCTGTTTGATTCTACTCTCCCAAGTGCTTAGGATAGTCTTCATATCTCAGTAAGTGCTCACTAAATACCACTGATTGATTCTCTTGGCATTTAAAGCATTAAAAATGTCTTGGACTATAGTGGGAAGGTGTCTTGGATAAGGGCTTCACTTTATTATTCTGAGAAATCTCACCAAACAACACTATTCTATTTGTTGAAATGTACACCATAATGTTGAATTAGTAATCATTTTGATGTTTGCTTTCATCTCCCTTTTCCCTTCCTGATTTAGAATACCGTAAGGATAGAACTTGTCTCTAACTTTTCTCTGTATTCCTCAGGGCCTGATTATTACTATTATTTTTATTACAATCAACATCATCATCACCATCATCGTTACTTTTATCACTGAATTTGTTAAATGCTTAGTGTGTCAAGCCCTGTTCCAAGCACTGAGGTAAATGCAAGTTGATCAAAGGGGACACTGTCCAGTATTTTTGCACAGAGTATGCACAACAAATGATTGGCATTGAAATATTAAATGAATTCACGATGTGAAAGAGGAATATCTATGTAGATAAAATTTGATTAGATGTCCTATATAAATAATTCAATTTAGAAAATATTTCCTTGAGGCAAATTACAGTTAATATTTCAACAGTAAACATAAACATGTACATACTCATGAATATCCATTCTGTTTCTGTGGCTGAATGCTGAACTTTTAAAGTGACTAAACACAAAACAAATGAACATATCTAGACTAAGGCTACAACAATTCACATGGAACCTGCTCTGACATTATTTACTTGATTTCTAGTCAGGAAAGACACAACATTTTCAACCTCCATTTTCATTTGGTATAGAAGCAAGTCTTTCAAAGATATATCACTACCAGAATTAATTTGCATTTATCTTGATAGCAATCAACATTGGGCAAAATAAATTATGACATAAAAGTATCCATAACTTGATAGCTAAATTGCGAATGTTTTCTTCAGAAATTACCAATGCTTCACCAGTCTTCACCCACACTTTTTTCTTAGCCATCAATTTTGCGTGGTCAATTGATTAATTGCTCATGTGCCCTGAAACATTAAATAGCTCTTGCTGTTCTTTAGAATTGTTAATTGGACGATTTACATCTCAACTCTAGTGTGTTTCAGAGACCAATCTGGTAAAGAACACTCACTAGGAGAATCCCTAGTAGGCCAGCCCACCAGCAGCAGCATGAGTACCATCACATTTCAATGTTTCTCTTGGGCTCCAAATTATAACTGACTAGCTTTAAAAATGGTTGTGTTCTATTTGTAGCTAGGTTGATGCCAGATAAAATATATGAAACAGGATTTATAGCAAGAGCTTAAGGAAGGGGCCTTACAGTCTCCTTTTTTTCCCCTTCTTAATACCATATGTGTTCTTGATTCTTTTTATTTATATTTTCCACCTGGTGCCCTAAGCATCAGAGTCTGGTCTCAAAGAGCATAAGACCAGAAGCAGTGCCATTCCACAGTCAGATCCATGATCCATCCAAATGATATTTCTATCTCCCATTCTTCTCAGACAGTGCTTAGGGTTCCCCCTATTCCCCTTGGAAGTGGAGGAGGATTAGCGAGAAAGCATTGTGAAAGTTTGAGTATTCTCTGAAACCTGAGTCCTTGGGCTCTGGGTCATATCCATCTGTAATGTATTTGAATGTCTGACTCCCCTTGTCTGTGAGCTCCTTATGGATAGGGGTCATCGATACCTATTATGCTGTATTGTATGCTCCTAGACACTTAGAAAAGTGCTCTTCATGTAGTAAGCGCTCAATAAATACCACTGGTTGATCTTCAAGAGTCGCAACAGGAAGCAGCATGACATAATGGAAAGAGTATGGGCCTGGGAGTCAGAGATCCTGGGTTCTAACCCTGCCTCCATCTTGGACAAATAATTTAACTTCTGTGGTCTCAGTTACCACCTCTACAAAATAGGGATTAAGACTCTGAGCCCCATGTGGGATAAGAACTGGATCCAACCTATTATCTTATATCTACTCCAGTGCTTAGTATAGTGCCTAGCAAAAAGTAAGCACTTTACAAATACCATAAAAGAAACCAGCAAGAAAAGACAAGGTGGTATTGTGGATAGAGCATGGGTCTGAGAGTCAGAAGGACCCGAGTTCTAATCCTGGCTCAGGCCACATGTCTGTTGTGTGACCTAGGGCAAATCACTTAACTTCCTAGGCCTCAGTTACCTTACCTGGAAAATAGGAATTAAAACTAGAGACTGTGTCCAACCTGATTAATTTGTATCTACCCTATTGCTTAGAACAGTGTTTGGCACATGGTAAGTGTTTAACAAGTATCATTATTATTATTATCATTATTATTTTTATTATTATTCCAGAGTGCTTGGCAGAATGGTGTGACGCTAGCTTTCCTGCTACTCTTCATTCATTCATTCAATCTTATTTATTGAGCACTTACTGTGTGCAGAGTACTGTACTACAACTCGGCCACTGTCAGCTGTGTGACTTTGGGCAAGTCACTTAACTTCTCGGTGCCTCAGTTACCTCATCTGTAAAATGGGGATTAAGACTGTGAGCCCCACGTGGGACAACCTGATTTCCCTGTGTCTACCCCAGCACTTAGAACAGTGCTCGGCACATAGTAAGCACTTAACAAATACCAACATTATTATTAACATTATTACTAAGGGCTTGAGAGAGTACAGTACACCAATAAACAGACACATTTCCTGCCCACAGCAAGCTTAGAGTCTAGAGCACTACCACTACTACTACTATGACCACTACTAGGACATAGTCTATCTAACATCCCTAACATTTCTCTCTATACCTCTAAATCTCACATTTTCTCACATATTCTCACATTATTCACTTTTAATAGCTAATGTCAACCACGAGAGGCAATACAGTCAAGTAATGAAAGATTATGGGTCTGAAAGTCTAGACTTGGTTCTGTTGTTGGCTTTGCCACTGGCCTGCTAAGTGGCCTCAAACAAATCACTCAGCTGCTTTGGGCTGAGATTCCTTATCTGTAAAATGAAAATTAATAACATTGGTTTTTCCCTACGTTACAGGGAATTTGAAAGAGTAAGGAAGGGTAAGGAAGGTCCTTGAATGTAAGGATTGTGTTTATTAATGAGTCTGGTGTACTCTCCCAAGTGCTCTGCATGCTTTGATAAATAACACTGATGGATTTGTTTCCCAGTGACCATAAAAATTCAAAGTAACTACCATCTATTCAAGTGATGGTATAAAAACCAAGTGTCCACTCTCTTTTACAGGTATCAAGACAGGGTCATTGCAGCCATTTTGAGAGGTGATCTCTCCCTCTACCTATTCAAATATACACACAGACATACAGCTCGTTGTGGGCAGGTAATGTGTCTGTTTATTGTTGTATTGTACCCTCCCAAATGCTTAGTACAGTGCTCTGCACATAGTAAGTGCTCAATAAATACAATTGACTGAGTCTCTTTCTCTCATTCTCCCCCCTAACTCAATACTACAGCAGTGCCTCTTAAAACTGTCTTGGCAGTCCTGAAGAGAGCAAACTTTAATAGTGTGGGACCATGCTGGGAATGGTAGAAGTTAGGTTTGGGGAGTCTCCTAACTTCCACCATCTTATGTCCTTCTAAGACCTAAATTGGGGTTTTGTAATGTCACCAATTCTTTACTCTGTGAGAAATATGGGGTGCAAGTGGGTAAAGAAAATTGAAATTTTAATCTACTCGTATGTGGAAAGGGAAATTCCTGACTTTTGTTTCTAAATCTTTATTTGTGAAATGGCCCACTACTTGACTCTGTCAAAATTGACCACTGGGCCCAGTTCACTCCCCTGAGGCCTACTTATATGTGTTTGTGGAGCTCCTGAGAAACGTGGTAGGGAAGTTTCCTCGGTCATTCCAAGACTTAAATCTTCCTATTTGATAGTTGAGCCAGATGATGGTCTATCCACATGTAACTTAATCTTAAACAATGCTGTTTCTGTACTTTCTTTAATAGCATTTTTAAGCATTTACTATGTGCCAAGCCCTCTACTAAGCACTGAACTTTCGACTGAACACTTCTTTGGCAGATATGGAGCAATAAGCAGATGCATACTTTGGTGCCCATTGTATTCAGTAGACTCTCTAGAGATGAGTTCAGCAGTTGGAGATATTAATCTCAGGAACTTCTTTGAGCTACATAGCAAACATCTAGTCCTTGCAGCAATGGTGCATCTGGTCCCCAGGGCACGGCCAAAGTGCCCCAGCTTTCTACTAATGTAGACAAATTCACAATATTGTTAGCCCATGATTTATGATTGCTTTTTGACTTGCACAATCACTTTGATGTGAACTGTTGATCTCTGAACATGTTCCAGATGTGTTCTACTTCAGATTTTTTTAAAAGCAAGCTTGATATTAAGGATGGGCAAATACAGAGGCATTTTGGGTTTGGCAAAGTATCTTGAACACTTTCATAAATGTTTTTGGTTCGGCAAAATTTGTTTTGCCGAGCACTTTCCCTGTAATTTTTAAACCCATGAGTATTTCAGGGGACATTTAATCCATGTGTTTCTGGTTCACTGGCTCTTAACTCATCAAAATGTTGTTCTAGAGGAATTTTTCAAGTGCTTGAGAGGTCTATCAGACATTAGACAAAATTTTTACCTGTTACACTTACCAGTGGGTCTGCTGTCTCCCCTGTAAAGAGTGAGCCCCACCTTGGGCTAGAGTGGGCATCTGAATCAAAATCCTTCATTTACACTCAGTGCATAATACAGTGCTTCCCACTCAGTAAGTACCTCAGGTCATTTCTACTACTCCAACTTTTAAAATCTTTCTTCCCTGGACTCAAATAGATACAGTTGGACTTGATCCCAATCTGTTGCATTATGGGGTTTAAAATTCAAAACAAACAAAACTCAAATGCAATCAACCAATCCAATTTGAGATTGAATTCTTATATCAGCAACACACTGCTTAAATATTTGTATTTTATAAAAGAATCACAATATCATATGTATAAAAATGCAAGGATTCAAATAGCAAAGTGAAAAGGTCTTATGGCACAAGATGTCTTCTTGAAAATGATTGTTATGTGTATTTTTATTTGATTACAGTGTGTTCCCTCCTCTCCTTTCAATTGCATTACATATTACCATTCTGCTACAAATGTAATGAAGGAGGATTTTTTTAAATGACTATTCTGATAATCTTACCATGCAAAAAGAATAGGGCAAAAGACTTAAGAAGAATTTATTGCCTAGAATACAGCTTGTAATTTCCATAATTTACTAAAAGATTTTATGCATGCCAGTTTATTTGATTTAATATCATCCAAAGTGCAAGGTTACATGGAAAAAATAGCTAATTGGGTTAATTTAATAGCAGGTTAAGTCTTTCTTTTATTTTCGTGTAAAAGGCACATTAAAAATAGTGCAATTTTCAAGTGGTCTTGGAAATCTAAAATTGAGTTTCTTGATAAAAAAATATATAGCATCCCTACTGCTGGGTTTATGGTGGGAGTTGCTGGCATGCTTCCAGTTCACTGCATGAAAATCTAAGCTGACTGTATAAGTGCAGAATTTAGTGTTGGGTCTTAAGGTTTAGTTTGGCATCTTGCCAAAGATGTTATGTATTTAGCTGGGAAAATTGCCTAGAAGTTAATTGAGAGGAAAACACTAATATACACCACCACCCCCCTTCAAAAATGCCATGGATATGCATATGGTGCTGTTCATTGATAAGATTTGTATATATGCAGTTAGGAATTGCTGTAAAAATCTTACCAAAATTGCTTAGGTTGACATTTCATTTACTCTCAAACCACTATAAACTCCATTATTTCACTATTTCCCCTTCAGTTTCTTTCGGGTCTCTTGAGTCAAATAGGTTGCCCGTACCTAGCAGTTATGGGTATATCTACTAAGAGTAGCCTAGCCTTCTTCAAATTCTGGACAAGGTCTAAGGTTGACCTGAATTAATTAATTAATACTATTTATTAAGCATTACATGTGCAGAGCACTATACTAAACTGAGGTGGTACTCCCACCCATCCTTATAGTCTTCAAGAAAAGGACCTTTCGTACTTTCCCTAGAGTTGCCCAACTATCCCTCTGTGAACACCCAGCATACTTTGTTCCCATTTTCAGAGACAGAATAGTAGGCTGCATGGAAGACTGGTAATGACTTCACTTATGTTCTCTTGGCCTTGTGCTGAAAATCTTTGGTGCTTTCTCAAAAAATGTCCGTGTTAAAAAAAAAAATTACCCTTGATAGAATGAATAGTATTGTTCATTTTTCAGGAATAATTTTGCTTTTGTTTTTCCATTATCCACAGGAAGTGCTTTCTTACTTTCCCAATATCTTCTGCCCTCTGCTCTGCCTGCCCCACACTGAATAACCATCATCCTGTACCCTTTGGCCCTTTCTCTAGTCCCTTCTCTTAGTAACTCCCCCTAAAGCTAAGAATCCTTTCTCAGCGTCATAGCCTCATTCATATCCCAAAGGATGCCCAAAGCCCCACATTCAGAGATACCAAGGTGATTTTCTTCATATTCTCAAAATAACATAAAGGTGCTTTGCTTTTTTCTTCCCTTTTGGCAAGCCCTGAAACTGAGCCTACCCAGGGGGAAACCCAATAACCGAATTTAACATAACACCCGGAATTAAATTGGAGATTTATCCTATTTATACTATCCTCTCTTTCTTTAGGTTTGTCAGGAAAAGTATTGAACCTTGATTAGAAAAGGTGAGTTTCTAAGAAATGTGAGGCAGCTTAAAGCTGATAAGCCCTGCTATTTAATGACTAAGCACATCTTTAAGGATGCTTATGCTCCTTTCTTTAGAGCATTGATTTAAAGCACTGGGGGTTAAGGATATATAAAGGAGGTAAGGCTGGGAGATATGTTTGAGCCAAGAGAGAAAATGTTGTCATCTTTTAATTATGACAAGCTGTCATTGTACCTGTCCTATATGCTGCTAGTTGGTATAGGTTGAGAGGGTGCAAGCAAAGTAGAAACAGTGATTTTTGCTACTGTATGAACTCCCGCTCTCTGCCCTTTAATCCTATTCTTATTGGAGCCTGTTGCTGAAAGCTGATAATTTCGGTGGACCCTGAAAGAAAGGCAGTAGCTTGAATTCCTGCCACCAACCCCTTGATAATGAATAGGTCTAATGAATGCTAGTAAGTGGTAGGAATCTGTGACCAGCTGCAGGTAATACAGCTCTGATTTAATTGGGAGGAGGTATTGGAAGGCTGTATTACTTTAATTGGTGAGGGGTTTTTTAAATGGAAAGGACAAAGTATAATGGACAGATTGTGCTGTACAATAGCACTTAAGCTGGGATTGTATGCATTTGTTAATCTGCTGAGGAACGAGGCAATTCTAAACAATTTTCTCAGTGAAACCAACTCCAGAAAACTTGTCCCTTTTGTTCTCCCTTGGGAAAATGCAAGATTGAAACAGAAAATACCTTTACCGAGGCAATCATTTGCCACGTGTGGAAAGCGGATACAGCTATAAACTATGAAAAAGGGATCTTTGTAGTACAATAAAGGATGGAAAAAGAGATAAAGCTAGGATAAGAGTGGACCTGTCACTGCATCCAAAGGAGGAATAGAGTGATGACATTTACAGTGACAGATGAGACTGTAAAGAGAACTCAGGACAATTTAGAGAGGGAAATTTGATATTTAAAAGAAAGGGCCGTGATAATTAAAAGTAGCATTACATTAAACTGTTATGCATGTCATTAGTGACAGAAGGGAGCTGGTGCCTTTTGAAAAGTTAATGATTCCTGCAGATAGACTCTTGAAACTTTGAATTTTGCTGTTAGCCCGAACTCTGAGGGTTCACTGGAGGATATATTTACTGTTTGTTTTAATCCTAAATTGCAAGTAGGAGGAACCCCTCTGCACATAGACATGCACTGAGGATGGGAGTTGGTGACTGTCTGGCTAGGGCTCTTCTGATCTTGAACTGAGGCTGAATATCACTATTTTACAAAAAATTTGTTACACAGACTCATTTTATTGTGACCTTAAAATCATCCGGAGAGAGCTCTCTCCCCACTATTTGTTCTTTCCAACTGTGTTTACCAGTCTATATTTGGTAATATTCAAACGAGTGCTTGAACTCTGACAATATAAAATATCTACAGGGGGAAAAAATATTCCAACCTTCTATCAGGTTCCCTCCCATCTGTTACACCAAGTCAATGTCGCCTTCACTGGCCCAACCCATGTGAGCTACAGGTGGCAGTGACCAAGCTTGACTAATGGGGTCTTTTGCTTTTATTTATTTCATGCTAGAAGGTTTGTATATCTGTATGGACTCCTATTAGCCTACCACCATGAGGAAGCACAAACACTGAAGTTGACTGCATCTTCCCAGATTCCCAAGTGAGTTTTGGTATTGCCTAAAATTGAAAATGAGACCAAGTGTGCTTTCTGTGCTGTTGTAAAGGTTGAATGAATGCCTGTGCTGTTCTTCCTGGTCTGCACTAACTGTAAAAAGCCACAGCTCATCTCAAGAATTCTTTGGGAGGAACACAATGTAACTGTCAACACATTTTGCTATCCTGTATTGATCAGAGATTAAAACTGCTTTTGCACCCTTTTCACTGTTGTTAAATAGAATGGTAGACTCTCATTTACTTAAAAGAAACTAAAAAAAACCCAGAAACTATTTTCTGAGTAAGGTTTATTTTCTCCTTAAGGAAATAAAGAGTCTTGGCTCACAACCAATGAGGTTGAAGAGGTTTTTTTGAAACTGGGGGAAAGATGCTATCCAGCAAGATTCATAACCTCCTATCAGTCCCAGCCGATGAAATACATGCAGTCAAAAAATGACTGCTATTTCCTTAGCCATATAAAGAAGCTGCACTAAGTATAGGAAGTCCAAATCATAATGGGATCAACAGATTTAAAAAATGAGACCTGCGGAATTGTTTTGGGGAAAGGGGATTACGGATGAGGTAGAGCAGCTTGTATATTCTTAAGACATTTCTGATTTAACTAAGCATGAATTTTCAGGATGTTTACTGTTTAAAATGAAACTCTCCAAACTGGTTTGTAGAGTAAATCTTGATCCTTTAAGAGGCCCTTAAATTAATATCTATAAACCCAGACAGATTATTGAATGCCTGGGGTCAATAATAAAGGCCACAGACAGTGGCCTTGATACTAGGAAGCAGCTGCCATTTTTTCAGTTGGGGTTTAGTGGGAAAAACAGCTCTGGAGGTCAACTCTAGGGAGATTTGGGAGTGGTGAAGCAGCATATGGTGCATCTGTTTGTGGTTGAGCACTGTGGGAGGGATGTAACAGGTTTCTCAGGCTCATTTTGTCCCAACTTATAGAAAATGATTCTGCTGGACATTTGGGTAGATTAGAGTTCTTTATTGAACAGATATGGCACAGTCAGAAGTGGTAACATTTCAGGTATTCCTTAGTCATTAGACTGACATTGTGTCAGACACACTACTCGCCTGCCAATTAGTGCCAGTTGTGATGTGGGCACTTGTCCCCCAGAAACTGGACAGCAGCCACTAGTTTGCTGAAATAATGATGATGGCTTCTGGCCCTGCCAGTCTGGTATGTATCCAAACCAATGAAGTGGTTGGAGGGGAAAGACGTTGCGGTCTCAAGATCAAGTGTGCTGAGCTGTTCAGTATCTCTTATAAACCCTTTTAACCTTTGATGTCTGTAATCATGGAGGATGTTCTAGGGTGGCTTTCTGGACATGAGCTCCTTGGCATTTACAATGCCTGTGATTTTACCTTCCTCTCCCTGCAAATGATCCCTCTGAATGTGGAAATTTAAATCTGGAATGGTGTCAAAGCCAAACCTCTAATTTCTAGTTCTAAAGATTTGGATGAAAGATTGTTACAGTGGAGAAACCCTGGAGCTGAAGAAAAAAAGATATATCACCCTTGAATGTGCTGTAGCACAGAAGTAATTATTTTAGCATGAATTATCATTGTTGTTTTGTTCTGATAGTCTTCTTAACAAAAAAGTATTAATTGAGCACCCACGATGTCCTAGATTCTGTAATAATAATGTTGGTATTTGTTAAGCACTTACTATGTTCAGAGCACTGTTCTAAGCGCTGGGGTAGATACAAGGTAATCAGGTTGTCCCAAGTGAAGCTCACAGTCTTAATCCCCATTTTACAGATGAGGTAACTGAGGCACCGAGAAGTTAAGTGACTTGCCCAAAGTCACGCAGCTGACAGGTGGCGGAACTGGATTAGAACCCATGATCTCTGACTCCTAAGCACGTGCTCTTTCCACTGAGCCATGCTGCTTCTCTGTATAAATCAGAGCATGCTTAGTAATCTTGCAATTTGAGATGATTCTCTAAGCATTTTCTGTTGTAAATAGAATGAGAGAAATACGGAGACAGAGAACATGTATCCTTGGAGGGATTCTCCACCATGATGCATGAATGCAGTTCACTTCAGAATCAGAGAGTTATCTGTTATTTGAATTTTCTAAGATTCAGTGTTGCTGGATTTATTCTGTCCCCTGGATTGCTTAGTACAATGTTCTGCTCCCGGTAAATACGGTTGATTGACAAGCTCAGTCTAGGTCCCAGTGCATTCTGAAACTTGTACAGCAGGTGGTCTAGAATGCTGGAGGAGAATGTGGCAGGGTCAGCCATAGGATGGGGGTCTACTTACCCACGTATGTGCTCATCCCCTTAAGCCAGACCACAGGGGTCTAGGACCTGCCCGTTTGTGGTGAGATCTCTCCTCCAGCTGATGCCAAGTTGCAATAACCAGGAAAGTCCAGTTATTATCTCCCCTGATTAGACTGTAAGCCCATCAATGGGCAGGGACTGTGTCTATCTGTTGCCGATTTGTACATTCCAAGTGCTTAGTACAGTGCGCTGCACATAGTAAGAGCTCAATAAATACTATTAAATGAATGAATGAATATTACTCTTGGAAGTTGAGAAGTTTTTAGTAAATGAGAAATTAAAAATTAGCACACAAAATTCTGCATTTTCCAGATTTCATTCATCCTTCACTTCTAATGGGTAAAAGATGGCAAAAACTGAACAAACTATGAATAACCAATTACCCACTGAATTGGGAATCATGGAAAGATTCTGGAAAAATTTAGGTAAGAAGTTTTCCAAATGAATTTTTGCAATTCCCAGTGTTTCAGGAGCTCAGATGTCTGTGTACTATTTACTGCACTCTCCCAAGCACTTAGTGCAGTGCTCTGCATACAGTAAAAACAAGCTCCATAAATACAACTGATTGACTGACTTTTAACCTTGCAAAGTTTTGCTTTGGGGTATCATACACTTCTGTGCCTGCTGAAGGAGGCTGTGAGTAATCCTGCCACTTCTTAAAGGAAAAGAAAGAGCCTACTTAACCATCACTTTGCCTTTGAAGCTGAATTCAGGCTGGCTCTTTGCCAGCAGTTTCTGCCCTCACCCTTTACTACTTGGCTCTGAATTGATGCCAGTGCAGGTATCAACACCCTGATGTGTACTGTGATCTTGTGTATGCTCGAGTATTGGGGACAGTTACTAACTATATCTGCCATATGTTTGGATCTGAGAAGGAATCACTGAGGCAGAAATTGACTCCATTTCTGCACTTCAGACCCTCGCCCTTGCTCTTTATGGCCCGATGTTGACCATTCGGGGACTAAAAGGGTTAAGCAACCTATAGGTCTAAATAATTGCCGACAGTGGGCCTAAAGGGATTGCTGCCCAAGTACTGAAGGGAGACAAGGTAGGGGCCTGAAATGGCTCAATTCCATTTAGCATATAGTGCATCTTTAGAGGGGTAAATCGGTGCCACAGCTCCATAAGAAATATTGGAGATCATTCTGAAACTAATAGTTTGGGTCTGGTTCATTCTGATCACTTGGTCCAGAGAGATATTCAGGGCTGGATCCACACCCCCATTTCTGTGGGACTAATGGATTTTTTGAAGACCTCCATGTGACACTTGATGTCATTATGTCATGCTGTGAGTGAAAACAGTGGTGCTGCCTCCTCAGTTTAACTGATTAAAACCCCGGTTAGGATCTCCCTTGTCCCTACACTGGCTCCTGCTGCACCACTCTTCCAGCCCACCAGGGACTTACTGCTCACTTGCTAATTGATGGGGATATTAGCTACTGCTAATGGGACTATTAGCACATTCAGCCCCGAGGCAGGTGCTTTTTCAGACTGCAGCTGGTGTGTCTCTGACCAGGTCTGCTCCTTCACAGCCAAGCATTTTAGGGTCAGGGAAGGGGGAAGGAAATGACAAATGAAGCTGTGACACCCACTTCTCTCCCTGCAGGCCTATGGGCTCTCTCTTCTTCCTGACTTCACAAAGCTGAGTGAGGATCTTTTGATTTGAGTTGACTAGGGTTACAGCTGACCCCACTTCTGGGCCCTCTAATTCTGGGCATCTTGGGCTTAAAATTCCTAGGAACATCTTGCAAACTGTCACCAGAAGGAGTCCAGAGCTGCAGGGGAGAGAAGGGAGTTTCTCTGCAGGACAGGGTTTGGGGAGAGGGAAGTGTGCAGATTTTAGCTGGGAGGATTTTGGAATGCTTGAAAGTAGCACATCAGCTGTGGGTCTCATTTTGGAATATTTGGAGACCTTCACCTGTCTGGGCCTGTGGGCTTAATGGATTGCCCCTGAAATAATCCTATCTTGGTGACACCTCTCTTATATGGCTGTTATATATCCACACCTCTGTATATGCCTGTTTTCTTTCTTTCAGTTTCTGACCCATTTTGAACCAGAATTTCTAAGAAGTGTAGTGAACTTTCAGTGTTCAAATCTCCATTTTTGGGGGGCTGTGAAATTTAGGAAATTTTGTCATGAATCCTAATCTCTAGGAAGAAATTCATCTTCTTTCCATCTGTGTTCATTTTCATTTAGAAAACACATCTGAAATTCATTTACTTGGGGTTTTTGATCAAGGTTTATCTCAGTCAATACCTTTCCTTCAACACCTATCCCCTGAGTTGTTAAATGGTATTCAGGTAATGAAATGGGAAAGAATGTCACTGAAATCTCACCTGCAACCTTTTATATATGGTCATGAAAATAACGACTTCTTTACAATCAAGAAAAGAAATAATATTTGGCATTCTTTCAGCTAATTTCCCTTGACATTCTTTCAGCTAATTTTCCTAGAAACATCCTGCACTATCTCATCAATGCACTATCCCATTCTAGTCAGCATAAAATTTTACCAGTTAAAATCATCCTTTTGTAAGATCCATAAGATGCCATCCGTTCATGAGATTCTTCGTTAGTCACATGAATGCTGAGAGTTTGATTTCTTTTTAAATTGTCTTTTAAATGCCACAAGCATTGTGATTGTGCAACTAAGCACCCAAGGAATCCTTTCATCTTTCTTCTGGTATAATTGAAAATTAGTTTTTGCCTGTTATCATTTGCCCTGGTAGAAGCTCACAGATACTAAATACCTTGAATGACAAAGGGTAAGCACCAGGTTTGTAAGCTTGGTAAGAGCTGTTCATCAGCTTTGCTTTGACATCATTATAAAAAAAGATTCATGTGTTTGCTCTGATTTGTGTTCCTCATACAATCAACATTTAATGATATAAAACAATTCTACTGCAGGGCCTTTTTGTTGCTGAAGAAGAATTCTCTCCAGCACTTGACTCCTCTATCAGCTTTACCCTGGTCTGCATAACTGAAGGGCTCTAGGATTCTGTCTTATTCAAGCTTCTTGAATTGTGGTTCTAGTAGTAGTAAGGTCATTAAATGAGCTTACTACTCCTTTGAGAATGTGTTCATATTTCTTACAGAACAGAGGCTTTGATGACTTTGAAGATTTCTGTGTCATATTAGCTTAACGAATCTGGAAAGTTTCTCCTCAGAAGAGCAAATCATTATCCAAAGTTGGGCCCTGGAACCGCCGCTAAGAAATATAAACCCATACAGGCTTCTATTTCTTCTCTCCCCAGTTCCTGAAGCTTCCTGAATCTCAACACAGCATTCAATTCAATTTCCACAATTTTGATGAATTATTTTAACAGCACCAATGTCTCTGGGTTCCATCAAAGAATTCACTACTGCGGCCACCGCCGCAACAAATGATTCCATGATTTGTGGTCCTTGCCTCCCAGGGCTGAAAGCCAAGGAATTTAGATGGAACTGAAGCACAATCTATTATTGGTACTCTTAAATACTTTCAGTATGCAGAGCGTTGTATTAACTGCTTAGGTGGGAACAATACAATCTTTTTGGTAGAAGTGATCCCTGTCTTAAAGAGGATTACAGAAATTAAAATAAATTACAAATAGGGGAAATAGAGTATAGGGCTATGTATATAATTACTGTAGAGCCAGGATTGGGCCTATGTGCTTAAGAGGTATAGGTCTAAATGTATAAGCAAGGCAGAAGGGAGGGTGAATAGTGTGGGGAAATGAGCGGTTTAGTCAGGGAAGCTTCTCTGAAGGAGGTGTGATTTTTTTAGGGCTTTGAAGATAGAGTGGTGGTCAATCAGATTCAAAGTAGGAGGGAGTTCCAAGCCAGAGGAAGAACGTAGGCAAAGTGTTGGGGTGAGACTGATGAGATTGAGGTACAGTCAATAAGGTTGGCAGTAGACGATTTATATCTTCTGATTGGGTTGTAGTAGGAAATCA